>NC_080051.1:14290334-14295334 GCF_026212465.1 Amaranthus tricolor | reverse complement strand
CAGAATATACATCGCCCACAAACCAACCAAAAGCTCCCCTATGCTAGACTTGGGTTGATCAAATAGGGTCAAAAAGGTTTGTAATGCGGTTAGTCATGAAAGAAAAGTTGGGGCTCAAAATAAAGGATCAAATGGCAAATTATGTATTTTCAAAAAAAATGTTGCACGGCTTCTAGCAAATGAGGGTCTTCTATCATGCTCATCATGCAATTACATAGCTAACAAGACCAGTACCAAACCAAGATGGAGATCAGCGATACACCAGGAACTAATCACTTAAGAAGTAAATAGTGAGATAGAAATCAAAGTCCAAATCCTTAGAAGGTAAACTCTTCCTTGTTCCAAACAATATATAATAATGCTCAAAAACACAAGTTTCAATAATACCAAGGAATCGGAAAAAGAACCCAAAAGTCTACAATGACCAGTCTCAGCAATCACAGGCGTTAAAAATTTCAACCTTAGGGCACAAGGAAACATACTTGGTCAAAAAAAAACCCAAAGGAGCATCAAGGGAGAAAGAAATACATTGCAAAAGAAATACATTTCAACCTAGATTTGCTCCTGTCACTATCATCTTCCCACAACGAACTCACAAATTCTAATGTAAGATGCTCATGAGTTTTATGACATGTATTAAACAGAGTAGACAATCGAAGAGAAGCAAATAAATCACGGGTGGGTTCAAGAATACCTAATCGTTCGAGTGTCGAACGATCGATCCACTTAGATGATACAATGCGCCCTTTGAGTTGCTGAAACTTTCGTCGTTGATCCTCATTGCAGAAAACGACGTCGGGAAAATCTTCATCACGCTCGATGGCCGGAACTATAGGTTGTGAGGTAGACCTTGGAGCTCGTGCCCGCTTGCTTGCCATTGCACTCCCTTTTTTTTGTGGGAATTGATGGGTGGATGAGGAGAATAAAAGTAGTAAGAATTGGGGTAATGTATTTTGAGGGGAAAAATTAAAAATAAAAAGAGAAATGTGGAAAGATGAAGATTTGAAGGAATGGAGGAATTGATGAAAAAGAAGTAGTGAATGGGAAAGAGAATGAGAAGAGGAAGAGGATGGTGAAACTTTTAGGTATTTTTTATGAAGGAAAAGTGGAGAAATTGAGGAAAGAAAATTAGGGAGTTTGATAGTAATGGAGGAAGAGAGAGAAATTGATGGAGGAAGAAGATGAAGGTGTGAAGTGAGGTGTGAATGAGGGAGAAAAGAAATATGATGAGGGAGAAAAGAAATTCATTTCTATTTTTATGGTTTGTAATGGGTTGAGCAATTACCACCACCAGTTAATGTGAAAGGGGTAAGGAGGTTTCTTGGTCATACGGGGTTTTACCACCGCTTTATTCAAGATTTTTCTAAAATTGCTAAACCACTAACCCAACTTCTTCTTAAAGATGCGCCTTTTGACTTTACTGAGGAGTGTGTTGAGTCTTTTAACAGGATAAAGCAAGCTCTCATAACCGCACCCATCATTCGCCCTCCTGATTGGGAACTCCCATTTGAGATTATGTGCGATGCAAGTGATTTTGCGGTTGGAGCTGTGCTCAGTCAAAGAAAGGACAAGGTCTTGTATGCCATTTATTATGCTAGCAAGACTTTGGATGAGGCTCAGGTCAACTACGCCACCACAGAGAAGGAACTTTTAGCTGTTATTTATGCATTAGAAAAATTTAGATCATATCTTCTTGGTTCTAAGGTTACTGTGTATACCGACCATGTAGCTTTAAAGTACCTTCATGCTAAGAAGGAAGCCAAACCAAGGCTTATTAGGTGGATTCTCTTACTTCAGGAGTTCGATATTGAGAATCGTGATAAGAAAGGAACAGAGAATGTAGTTGCAGACCACTTTTCTAGAATCAGGTATGATGATGGTAAGATCTCCTCCTCTATTGATGATTCATTTCCTGATGATCAGTTGTTTGCGGTTACATCACAGGGTCTGTGGTTTGCAGATTATGTTAACTATGTGGTAGGCGACATTTTGCCTCCTGATTTGTCCTACCAACAAAAGAAAAGGTTCTTACATGATGTTAGATATTATTTTTGGGATGATCCTTTTCTTTTCCGTGAGTGTGCAGATGGACTTTATCGTAGGTGCATTCCTGAGTGGGAGGTCCATGGGATCCTTCAGTGCTACCACAGCTCACCCTATGGGGGACATCATGGGCCAGATAAAACCGTTCGCAAGCTGAATGAGTCTGGTTTCTTTTGGCTCACGATGTTCAAGGATGCTCAGTCCTTTGTTATATCATGTGATTCTTGCCAGAGGACCGGCAACATTTCGAGGCGGCATGAGATGCCCCAAACTGGTATTCTTGAGGTTGAAATTTTTGACGTTTGGGGTGTCGATTATATGGGACATTTTCCATCTTCTAATGGGAATTGCTACATTTTGATCGCTGTCGACTATGTCTCTAAGTGGGTTGAAGCAATCGCATCTCCCACCAATGATTCTAAAGTGGTTATCAGGCTTCTAAGCAAAGTCATATTTCCGAGATTTGGGGTTCCAAGAGCTCTCATTAGTGATGGTGGTTCGCACTTTAATGAACGAAAGTTGGATTCTCTTCTCAAGAAGTATGGAGTTTATCATCGTACTGGACTTGCATATCATCCCCAAACAAGTGGTCAAGTTGAGATTTCCAACCGCGAGATCAAATCTATACTGGAAAAGGTGGTTACAAAGTCTAGGAAAGATTGGAGTATGAAGCTTGATGACACGCTTTGGGCCTACAGAACAGCTTTCAAAACACCTATTGGCACTTCCCCATACCGGCTTGTGTACGGAAAATCTTGTCATCTTCCCGTCGAGTTAAAGTACAAAGCTCATTGGGCAATTCACGAGCTTAACATGGATAACAAGCTGGCGGGGGAGAAGAGGCTTCTTCAACTTAATGAGTTGGATGAGTTTCGATTGTCCGCCTATGATAGTGCTCGGATTTACAAGGAGAAAACTAAGAAATGGCATGATAAGAGGATCCTCACAAGAGAGTTTGCAGAGGGAGATAAGGTGTTATTGTTCAATTCTCGACTCAAGCTCTTTCCCGGAAAGCTAAAGTCTAGATGGTCTGGTCCTTTCTTGGTTACTAATGTGAATAAGTTCGGCTCCGTGGAATTGAAAAATGAGAAAGGTGATGTTTTCAAGGTCAATGGACAATGTTTAAAGCTTTACCATCAAGGAAATGTTGTTGGAATGATGGAAGTTATCCACCTTCATCCTTCTTCCTCTTCTTAAGTTGGTCGAACAAAAGGGTCTTGCGGGACCTTAAAAACCAGCACTTGTCGGGAGGTAACCCGATTGGTGAGTTCGCATCAGTCTAGTACCCACCCGGGTCCCTAGAGACCTGCCCGGGTGCGTGGTCGTCGAGCCAAAAAAAAAAAAAATCGGACCCGCCCGGGTTTCACTTGCCCCGCCGGGTATGCCACCCAGACCCGCCCGGGTCTTCCCTGCCCCGTCCGGGTCCGTTGCTCTCCCTCACCATATTTCTTTTCTCCCTCATTCACACCTCACCTCACACCTTCATCTTCTTCTTCCATCAATTTCTCTCTCTTCCTCCATTACTATCAAACTCCCTAATTTTCTTTTCTCAATTTCTCCACTTTTCCTTCATCAAAAATACCTAAAAATTTCACCATCCTCTTCCTCTTCTCATTCTCTTTTCCATTCACTACTTTTTCATCAATTCCTCCATTCCTTCAAATCTCCATCTTTCCACATTTCTCTTTTTATTTTTAATTTTTCCCCTAAAAATACATTACCCCAATTCTTACTACTTTTATTCTCCTCATCCACCCACAAATTCCCACAAAAAAAAAAAAAAAAAAAAACAGAGTGCAATGGCAAGCAAGCGGGCACGAGCTCCAAGGTCTACCTCACAACCTATAGTTCCGGCCATCCAGCGCGATGAAGATTTTCCTGACGTCGTTTTCTGCAATGAGGATCAACGACGAAAGTTTTCGCAACTCAAAGGGTGCATTGTATCATCTAAGTGGATCGATCGTTCGGCACTCGAACGATTAGGTATTCTCGAACTCACCCGTGATTTTTTTGCTTCTCTTGGATTGTCTATTCTGTTTAATACATGTCATAACACTCATGAGCATCTTACATTAGAATTTGTGAGTTCGTTGTGGAAAGATGTTAGTGACAGGAGCAAACCTAGGTTGCGATATCGGCTGCATAACCGAAATTTTTCCTTGACCATTTCGCAATTGGCTAAATGTTTTGACCTCCATACGGGAGGAGATTTGCGAATACCCCAAAGGGGTGAAGCATGTGATTTGTTTTGTCACATAACTGGACTGACCAATGTTAACACATCACACTTGCATATTAATCAAGTTCATCATCCATGTGTGCGTATGTGTTTGAAATTCTTTAGTACTTGTCTGTTTGGTCGAGCCGACCCTCACTCTGCTCGTAGTTTGGATTTAAACATTTTGGCTAAATATCTCTTGGCGGGACACACAGATATCAATATTAACATTTCTGTTTTCCTTTGGAAACACCTGTTATCCATTTCCCGCCATGCCCTTTCTTCGAGCCAGGATATTTTTATTGGGTTTGGTCACTCGCATCGCGGCTAAATTTCATATTCCTGATGATACAGTTGTGCGTGCTGATTGTTTATTGTCTTTACAGCACCTTAGTCAATGTGGTTATTTGGTGGAGGGTAGTCAGGGGGGTTTTCGGTGGAAAATTCATTCTCGTCCTCCCTTTTATATTGATATGCCGATAGAGGTTTTGCCATCTTTGGAGCCCAACCGAGCTAATTACTTATTTTCCTGCAGCTTTCCCTGCTGAGTCCTCTTGAGCGCGTACGGGACCTCCTCTGGGACCATCTTCGGTGGCTCCCCAAGGGTACTCCCCATTTGAACAGCTCATGATCGATAATTTCAATGATATGCGGTTGTCTCAGCAGCAAATGACCACCCAATTGACCTCTTTGGACGCTTAATTCACTCACTTCGAGCTCCAATCTCAGGCTGCTTTTC
>NC_080051.1:14182834-14287834 GCF_026212465.1 Amaranthus tricolor | reverse complement strand
ATAAAGACCTTCTTGATAATCATGCAGTTATATGTGCTTCCTCGATTTAATATCTTGCCAAGATTTGAGAGTATGTGCTGCATTTCGAGTCAACTTTTAAAGGTCGAGTGATATTATTTCCCTTTTAAACACATGAGTGTTGTTGAGATGGGAGGGTGCCTTATTAGCATTTTAGGGTATAAAAATTGATTCATATGCACATCTATTGCATATTTATAGGCGGAGAGCGATCGAGTACATTTTATACTCGCCACAGATAAAGGAGTGTCATCCGTGAGAAATCTTTCCTTGATTCCTCGTTATTCCTTAGTGATAAGGCTTGAATTCGCTTGTATGATATTTTACTCTTGGTTAGGTTTTGAATTATTTGAATGCTTTGATTGAGAGGATGTGATCACAAGGGTTTTGCAATGTTGCTTTTATAGGGTGAAGCATACTTTTATTCTTAGAACCTTGTCTTGTTTGCTTGAGGACAAGCAAAGGTTCGGCTCGGGGGAGTTTGATGTGTGTGTTTTATATACTATTTTCTACCATGCCCCAATTGCATTTTCATAGCATTTCTCGCGTATTTTGCTCAATTTTCTATTGGTTTTTATGCTTGGTTGGAGTGTTTGTTTCCTATCTATTTTGTAGGCAAAGCTTTAATTATGCTAGGAATCGACTCTTGGAGCGAGATTTGCAAGTTGGAAGGTCATAAGCTACTCAAAGGGTCATTTTTGTGCTAACCAGGTCTCATACCCTAGTGGGTTTCTACATACCCGACCGGGTTTGCACTTGGCACTTAGAAGAATTTGAAGTTGCCATTTGGAAGAAAAAGTTGCTACTCGCACCCGGGTGGGTTTCCACATACCCGGCCGGGTGAGCATTACGGTGATTTGAACAACGTCTTTAAACCCGGGTGTGTTTCTAGACACCCGACCGAGCTTCCATTGAAGATCAAGATGTTCCGCTGCGTACCCGGGCGGGTTTCCTCTTACCCGACCGGGTTTACTCTTGAACTTAGAAAATTTTTTGTCTTGAGGATTTAGCTATGCTGAGATCCCGGCCGGGTTTCCACATACCCGGCCGGGTCCTGTAGTTATTTTTGATAGTAACTTCCCATATCCTCCGATCTCTTTTTAGAAGGATATAAATAGCTTTTGAGGGGGAATTTTGGGACGGTTTTTTTTTTTTTTTTTTTTTTTTTTTTTTTTTTTTTTTTTTTTTTTCTGTTCAGAGGGTTTGGTATTGAAAAAAGGATTTCTTGTATTCCTTGCCTTGGGGGATTGCTAATCAACACTTCTACATTGTAATTTTAATTATATTGAGGGTATGAGTTTCAATTCTAATTTCTTGTTCTTGTTTATTATTGTTATCTTTGAATGCTTGTTTCTCCATTAAATTTGAATTTGATTTTTTCCATGAATTTCATTGTTGAACCTCTTGTTAGTTTTAACATGCTCAGTGAGTAATTTTATTTCTAGGGTTTGGTGAAACTATGCAAAAGGTCATGATTCTTGTTTGATTTTGGGATTTAAATTTGGTTTGTCTAGGCGATTCAATTGATGGGTTTTAGATTGATTGCATGTTTGGCCAATTTGCAAGTTTTATTCGCTCAATTCTATAAGCGAGAGTTGCGAGGTTGAGTGAACGATTTCCTTCTTTGAACAATTAAGCTTTAATCGCGATAGCTTGTTTTATTGTTTGATTGTCGAATTTGTTTGCGAGAGCAACACCTTCCTTCGCCTATATTCATTCCTATCCCAATTGTTGTTCATGAATCATGATCGATGCATAGTGAATCCTTTTAGCCCTAGGTTTTTAATTATTGAATTTTATTCATTTTTTGTTTTTGCGTTTTCCTTAGATAAACAAAAATCCAACTTTTAATCGTTAGTAATAGAGACTTGGTTCAATTTGTGACTTTATTTGTCCTTCCTTAGTGGTTCGACCCTATTTGCCCAACTATACTAGTTAGGTGAAATAGGAACTATTTTTGGTAGTAAAACAACCCACGAGTTAGTAATAGTGAAAGATTTGTAATGTGAGAGGTGGTATTAGGTGGTATTGAAAATTTATAAACAAAAAAAAATTTTGTGATCAAAGTTTTATTACCATAAAAATTATATGAAATTTTTGATAAATTTTGACACTACAATAGGAGAAAATGTTTTTTATATCAAATAAAGTTTCTCTTTTAGACAATTAATATAATAAATTCCAACTCAACATATGGTCTTATGATTGAAATAGGAAAAACAAAAAAAAAAATAGGAAACTTCTTTTTAATTTGTATTTGAGAGCCTTTTATCTATTATCAGTGGAGTATTAAAGGCGTGATAAATGAGTAGATACCTAGTAACCCTCAATTTTACGAGATCTTAACTGTGTATAAATATTTTTTCAATTATTATCTCATAATAAAATTGTAACAATGTCTAATACGCAACTTAAAAGTATGTTTATCGAGAATTTAATATGTTTATCGAGAATTTAATCCATTGAATTTACAGAATTTTTCATTTTACGTCCGTCTCATTTAATTTGCATTATTTCTATTTTCAGATAATAGCTCATTACTTTCTTTTAACCTCATTCGTACATTTTAATTCTTTTTTAATTTTATCAACATAATTTATTCACTCACTTTATTTATTACCACTTTTTAAAAATAAGTCGATTTTTTTAATGCAAATCAGAGAGGATAAAAGCATTAATCTATATTACTAGACCAATTAATACTTGATATTCTAATAAGTTATTGTCCAACGTACAAACCCAAAAGCCACAAATCAACATGCTAGATTGTTGCCCATTATACACGACAGAAATATAGACTAAATTTACTAATTTAGGAAGAATTGTTTGCGTAAACAAGTCAAGAAAATAAGATTTTCTACCTCTTCATTTTTTTATTTAATTTTTGCATACATTTGAAAATAAATAAGTCAAAAAAATTGTAATATATATATATATATATATATATATATATATATATATATATATAATATATATATATATATATATATTACAAATATTAGATCTAGACAAATCTAACAAGATCTTAAATGAAT
Organism: Amaranthus tricolor; assembly: GCF_026212465.1. Lineage (NCBI taxonomy): Eukaryota > Viridiplantae > Streptophyta > Magnoliopsida > Caryophyllales > Amaranthaceae > Amaranthus > Amaranthus tricolor. Next base: position 14,284,781 of record NC_080051.1, on the reverse strand, counting down.
ATATTATTTTTAATAAAAATATTCAAAAAATTTAATTTATTTCTGTATTCTAAGTGAAAAAAAAAACTTATAAAAAGTAAACAAACAAAAGAAAACAAAAAAAATATATTAGAGACTAAAAACAAAATTGAATCTAAAACTTTTCAATTAAGAAAAGACCCCATTCCAAGAATATAAGATACTATTAATATGGCTAATTAAAATGGCTGTCACATTCATTTTTAGGCGCCAGAGCAAAAGATAAAAAAGGACCCTAAAAACTTAAGACGTAACGACTAATATATAATACACTTTTTGTTTTTTATTGTTAATATTTTAACTACTTTATAAAAAAACACTAAGAACTCAAATTACTTAGCAAAAAATGTAAGTTATATATAAATTTAATTCAAATTAATATCACTTATATATATAAAAATGAGTTTTTTGGGCCTTAAAAATTTAGGGTCCTGGGCGGTAGCCCGCTTTACCTTTACTTATCGACGGCCCTGCTAATTAGTTACATGTGAGCTGACTAATTAGTTGCTAATAACAATTAGTCGGTAGCTAAACAATCTCTAGAACGATACATGTTGATGATGCTCATCTAGCTTTACCTATCAAAAAATTGGTTTGTTCCAAATTCAAAACTAAAAACAACTTGATTTTAATTAAACTTTATTTACTATACAAAATTTTATAATATTAAATTAACTTGTCGATTTTATATTTTTCAATTTGGATTTGAAATAATATAATATCACGCAAAAGCTTATTTGAATACTTTCCACTTACAAGTATATTTTTAATAAAAGATTATTATGTTTGAACTGAAATATAAAACTATGTAAATTTACTAGTGAATTAATCTCAGCTAAACTTATAAACTAAATTAAAAATATGACATTCACTTTCATCTAATTTTCAATATACTTTAGTTTAATTAATGTTAGCTCAAATTTCATTGTAGATTAGGTTCAAATTAAACTAAACTCATCTCTAAATTGAATGAGTTACCCTTATAAGCTACGAGACCTTTTCTCGGTAATAACACAAAAAAAGTTTATGTTCTCATCATATGTATGAGATGTCTAATTATCCCATGTATTAAGCGGGTCTCTCGTTAAGACTGCCTCATCTTAAAATTTATAAAATTTATTTGGATTAAAATTAAGATGAAACAAGTAATCTCTAAAATAATCTGTAACTCATGGGGAACGATATTTTCAAAATACATAGTATGGTCCATGGATATTAATATTTTCGTTATTATTGATATAATAATATACTTCATCCGTTCTGAAATACTCACTATTATATTAAGTTATTGACTTTATTCATCCTTCACGTCTATTTTATATATTGCTGCTAATGTGTATAGTTCAATGTAAAATTATCAAAATAACACATTATATTGTGTAAAAAATCAAATATAACAAATATAGTAAAACAAAGGTAGTATGAGCTAATTAAAAGATCAGAACAAATGCACACCATCATCCTCGTTATTATTACTTGTAATTCACGTTTCCTTGAATCACCATAAGCTTGTCACTTTCTTATTTGAATAGCAAAAGACAAATTATAATTTAAACTGTCACGGTCTCACTTTAAAATGTACTTTTTATATTGATTCAACCAACACAAATTATTAGCCTATTTATATCAAAAAACATTCTTTCAAAAAACTAGCTCTTATAAATTTATAATTAACGTTGTCCCAAATATGCAAATGATGCCCTTTTAATCACTAAACCCAAGAGGCCAAGACCCAAACTACAAAATTTGCACCCTAAATTCTCAACTACTTTTCCTAAATATATATCTCCCAACTTACCTCATCCTATATATCACTCTTCATCACACAATCCACTCAATTCTTACCTTTTCTCCACCCGTAATTAAACACATTAAACCCATCAATATTACTTAATACCACAAAAGATCAAAATAAAAGAAAAAATTTCCATATCAAAATCAAAATGGACACCATACAAGTCTTCTTAGGCATGGCGGCCATGGTATCGTCCTACATGTTATGGTTCTCACATTTGTCTCGACGACTTAGTACAGGTCCGAACCTGTGGCCTCTAGTTGGAAGTCTTCCTTATCTATTTAAGAATAGGCATCGAATCCATGATTGGATTGCCGGGAACCTTCGAAAAACCGGTGGGACCTCCACGTACCAAACATGCACCCTAGCGTTACCTTTCTTGGCGTACAAACAAGGGTTTTTTACGGTTACATGCCACCCAAAAAATATAGAGCACATTCTCCGAACCCGGTTCGATAATTATCCTAAGGGCCCACAATGGCAAGCTGCTTTTCATGATTTGTTAGGTCAAGGTATTTTTAATAGTGATGGTGAGACTTGGCTTTTACAACGTAAAACCGCGGCACTTGAATTTACTACAAGGACTCTACGTCAAGCCATGAACCGGTGGGTGAACCGGACCATTCGAACCCGACTTTGGAAGATTTTGGAAACCGCTGGAGAAGAGAAAAAACCGGTTGATTTACAAGACTTGCTTCTTAGGCTTACCTTTGATAATATTTGTGGGTTGACTTTTGGAAAAGATCCGATGACTTTGGCACCGGGTCTTCCGGATAACCCATTTGCATCCGCTTTTGACTCTGCCACCGAGTCAACCCTCCAAAGACTACTTTACCCGGAATTTTTATGGAGGGTAAAAAAGGTATTTCAACTAGGAACCGAGGCGAAATTACAAAAAAGCCTTGAAGTGGTAGAAAATTACATGTCGAGTGCCCTTGATGCAAGAAAAGAAAACCCATCTAATGATTTATTATCGAGGCTTATGAACAAAAGAGATCAAAACGGCAATGCATTTACCGATGATGTGCTTAAACGCATCGGATTAAACTTCGTACTTGCTGGACGTGACACGTCATCAGTTGCGCTGAGTTGGTTTTTTTGGCTTGTCATGAATCACCCAGAGATTGAAAACAAGATAATGGATGAAGTATTGACGGTCCTAAAACAAACACGTGGTGATGATCCGATAACATGGGTGCGGGACCCACTTGAGTTTGATGAAGCTGATAAACTTGTTTACCTCAAAGCAGCTTTAACTGAGACTTTACGATTATATCCCTCAGTTCCAGAAGACTTTAAGTACGTAATAAACGACGACGTATTACCAGACGGCACTATGGTGCCTGCGGGGTCCACGATTACGAACTCAATTTACTCTGCAGGAAGGATGAAAACCATTTGGGGGGAAGATTGTTTAGAATTTAGACCGGAAAGATGGTTAAATGAACCGGGTGCTCATTCGGGTTCAAAATACCGATTTGAACAACCAAAAGACGGGTATAAATTTGTGGCGTTTAATGCAGGGCCTAGGACATGTTTAGGAAAAGATTTGGCGTATCTACAAATGAAAGCTGTTGCTTCTGCGATACTACTTTGTGATCGGCTAATGCTCGTCCCTGGTCATCAGGTCGAGCAAAAAATGTCATTGACTTTGTTTATGAAACATGGACTCAAAGTTTATGTGGAGCCTAGAGAGCTTAAGGGTGTTGCCGGTGGTGTTATCACGAATGCTTAGAAAAAAAAAGCATTTTCATCCTTTTTTAATGTTCAAAGATGTAAAATTTGTTGATCTCATAAAACTATAATATGCATTTTGGTTTAGATTTTCTTATATAGACGTATAGCACTTTGTTTTATTTTATACTACAATGCTTTGAATTGTGATTGTGTTCGATGATAATTTCTTATTATGATGTTGGTAAAAGGAGATAATTTGTATTCACACTTTATAATCTCTTAGTGTTTTAAGGATAATATTTTGTTGATTCCTAACATTTCATCTGTTTTATATTACTTTCTACATTTTTTAACTTTAGCAATATCATATTATTTGCTATATTTTTATTTTTAACAATAAAACAACCATATAAATGTCTACTTTACCCCTACTTTTATCCTATTCTATACTTTATCAACTTTTATATCTACAATTATTAAACATTTATCTATTCCCAACTAAAATTAATAATTTCCTCCATATTTATTTACAATCCCGAATAATGTTACTCTCCCAACCAACTAAAATTAATCTCCCCATTTATTTTCCCAACTGACTTCAATTTCAACCCCCATTTATTCCTCTTACTGACTTCAATTCCAACAAACTCTCTTAATTCTGAGAGCAATCTGCACTGTCATTGTGTTTTAATATTTGATTTGTTTTCAAACTTATTTATGAATCAAACCAATTCGAGATTAGGGTTTTTTATTTTCTTTGGTTTGTTATCTGATTTAATATGTGTTGGACATTCTGATAGGCTTGAGATTAGAAATTAGTCATAACGGTTTCCGGTCTTGCTTGCTGAGTTCTCTTTTGTTTGATTAATAGGCTTGTATTAATTCCTTCTATATATACATGTATAGCTCTGCGTTTTCTGATGACGAAATAATAAGAGAAATTCTTCTCTGTATTTGGGTGGTTGATGCTTTCTGTTTTCTCCGCATTCGTTCTCTTCTGTTCATCCAAAGAATTCTAACATGGTATCAGACGCCATTAAAGGTTTTTCAATTCTGATCTTTTTTTTTTTTTTTTTTTTTTTTTTTTTTTCTGATTCTTCTGCCTCTTTGTTTCTTTTGCTTCTTGATTGCCCTTCATTGTTGATATCACATTTGCATGTGTTCTTTACTCTTTTCTGTTTCTTGCGTTTTGTTTCACTAATTCAATTAGTTTTTCTTCCGTTCTTCTTCTTCTTCTTTCTCTGTCGACCAAGTGTTTGTCAAAATGTCTGAACCAACACAAAATTCACCAAATAACAACAATAATACTCAACACAATCAAGATCCTTGCACCATTTATGGAAGCCATTTCTACATTTATCATTCAGATACTACTATTATCAAACTTGTTCCTGAGCCCTTCAATGGCACAGGATTCATTGATTGGAAAAGATCTATGCTTTCCTTATCCCCTAAAAATAAACTTTGTTTCATTGATGGCTCCCTTTCTGAACCTCCTTATGCGATCTAGGTTTTTGATGGTCTTTATGTATCATCTTCTATATTCTTCATCCTCTTAATCATCTTTTATGATTTATTTATTTATTCCTTGGTTTTAATCTATTTTATTAATGATATGGTATGTAAAATTTTAATTATTGTGCTTATTTTGTTATGATCTTGGTTTGATTTTTTTGATCTATTCTAAAGTTAATTTTTGTTTTGACTTGGGTTGATCTATTTTGTTCTGATTTATTTTATTTAGATTAAAGTTAATTTTTTTACGATTTAGTCATCACTTCCTCTGGTATGTTAATTTGTTTTGATTTATTGATTGCATGTTGTTCGATTTAGTCATCAACTGTTTTGTTTTTTTGTTTTTTCCAATTTATTGCTTTCATGTTGTTCGATTTATTTTTTTATTTTGTTCTGTTTTAATCACTTGATTTCGATTTGGTTTTGATCCTTTTTTTTTTCTATACTAATTTATTTTTTGATCTAGTTTGAAGCATTTTTTTTTTTCCGATTTAGTCATTATCATCTATTTTATTAATTTAGTCAATTCTGTTTTGTTTTGTTCATTTAAGTCATCATCATCTACTTTGTTATTTTAGTCATAATCTGTTTTCTTTTTTGTTCATTTAGTCATCATCATCATCATCTATTAAGTCATCATCATCTACATTATTAATTTAGTCATGATCTGTTTTGTTTTGTTCATTTAGTTGTCGTTATCATCATCAACATCATTTATTTTGTTAATTTAGTCATCATCAATTTTGATCTAGTTTTGGTTTGATTTAGAATTTTTAGAGTTTAATATTACTGTTTTGTTCTAAATTTGGTATAATGAAGTTAATTTTTTGTCCACTTGGTTGATAGTTGATGGTTTTGACTTAATCACTTGGTTCTGATTTATGGTTGATGGTTGAAGTATATTTAGGGTTACTGTTTTAATCACTTGGTTGATGGTTCTGATTTAATCACTTGGTTCTAATTTGGTATATTTATGGTTTATGGTTAAGGTTAATGTTTTGTTGGTGTAAATATGTTGTATATTGGTTTTAATTTTGGTTCTGATTTGTATACTACTTCCTCTATTCTGTGTTAGTTGCTACTAAAGAATAAATTGCTTTGTTGCCTTTCGAGATGGACACAAAGAAAAATTTGCTCGGCTCGATAAGTACTGTCCAAAATAAAAAATATCAGATATGACAATATCTTTGGCATGGTATGACCACTATTATCTTAATTGTGGGGAATTCATTGCTCTTGATAATCTCAAACAAGAAACCCCACCTATATATTACAGTTTACTAGATGAGGAGAATTGGTTATCATTTACGAAGGTTGAAACCTAAACTATAGAGCCCAAATCAAAAACAAAGCAACCACACAAGATAACAATAATTGTGCATCAAACTAAACATTGGTGGGTGTCTATAGTAGGTTCTATTATTTGGGATAAAATAAAATTAACCCTCCTTAGTTTGTGGTCATGAGAAAGTTTTGATTTAATTGAATTTGTATGTGCTTTAATATTTTCAGATTTCATCATTTTATGACTTGTGAATGTCCGGTACCCAGCACTAGCCATTGCTCTAATGGTGGCCCTTTTTCAATAGTAACACCATTAAATAGATTCATCATTCATGTCAAACACTCTTGGTTTCCTACAAACTCTCTCCCTTTTTCTATTATTAACATCAACAACAATACCATTTTACATTGCTGTTTTGACTGATTCCCAATACCTTGTTATTGTCCACCTAGAAGTATTATGTTGCAATAAAATTGTTTTGATAGAACCCCTTGGTAAACGTCTATCACGTTCTTTAGACAAACAAATTAATTGTTGTACAATTAACTTTCTGGTTTGTGTTGGCAATTCTCATCTATGACCAACGGCTAAATCTTCATGGTTTGATTGTTGTGTTGGAGTTTGTTCCTGGTTTGGTTATGTTACTTTTTCTTCATGTAAGTCTAATTGACTTTGGCTAGTAGAATCATCTAAAGGCAAACTAACATTTATATTTCCATAATTTTCACATGTGTACTCCTTATAAATATCAAATTCAAATTCTATGTTGAGATTTTAAAAGTTAGAAATACCTCAATATCAGGATTGGTGAATTCATCTTATTGGCCTTGAACTTCGTCTATCTTTTCTTTTTTACTTTTGAACTTCACTTGTGTACTATTTGGCTAGAAAGTTGGAACCTAATTACAAAAGATTATATTTATCAACATGATTTTCTAGCTTAGTTAAAGTTCAAAGACTACTAGCACTAATACTATTCGTTTATTTGTTCAGTTTATGAATGTTTATTAAGGGACTCGAGAATCATACCTGTTTCAAGATACAACAGGGATACAATGTACAAGGTGAAATTGTAATAATATTGAGTGAGAATAGTGAGTTACCCTTCTGAAAAATAGCCGTCAAATTTAGACCAGTTATTATGAAAACCTAGACATGCAACCACAAGGGAGAATTAATTTGGAGTCTATCTCTGGAAAATCCCTTCTGACACTCAAGTCAATCAAAGAGTGCATAATAGATATCCATACTAATGACTTGGTTTTTTATTGGAAAGGTTGGTTTAGAGCTTTCAATAAAGCTTTTTTTTTCTATCATAGAGGAAATTTTTTGTTTGTACATAAAATAGGCCTTCTATTTTATGTTTTATTATGAAGGTTCAGATTCAAATATAATAGCCCACTAGGGTTAGGGGATGCCTCCCTCATGTTCTCTACATATATACTCCCTTGGACTCATTTGTAAGTAAGTGATTTTTGGTCATATTGGCCAAAATTAAAGAGACAACTTCTCTGTAAACTAAACACATGCATTTATGCTATACTTTAGTATCCAGGGGTGACTGTATTCCCTGCAGGATCTCGGAGACCACCAGCCTACCACCACGAATGGGCCCTTCGAAGACCCTTCGCCTGTCTATTTTGGAGAGCTTTACGGAGACTTTAAAGACATAATTTAGATAACAATTTCAAGCCTCACCAACAATCTGACTACTCATATCACCTTCTACCAAGGTACCCGTCATCGTACTATTTTATTGATTGTTTTCGATCTAGAATTAGAGACCCCTTAATTTTTGACAGAAACACTTTTGGTGTGAGGATCATGAAATGTGCTCCCACAATAATATCTCTTAGGTCCCTTTTCTTGACATTTTAGGGGTTTTATAATTGTAAGTCATAAAACAAATCGTAACGTGGTAGCATTTGATTGGTTGAAGGAGAATGTGGGGGTGTTAGTTAGGTTAAAAGGGAGTCAGGTTATAAGGAAGTTATGGGTAATTATAGTAATGATGACAGTTAATGGAGGCAATGTGGGTCTACGAGAATTACTTGACCTATTTTCAGGTGGACCTTTTATGGTATTGCGGAATCTTTTCCCATGTTAATGCCAAAAAAAAAATAATAATTCCCACTTTGCTTGAAATGGGAAAATATTTCCCACATTACCGTCCACGTCAGAAATTTTTTTTTTTTAATAAAACCGCTACCTAAAATGGCGATTTTGTTAAGAGATCTGAACTAAACCGCTACTTGAAATGGCGTTTTGTGGATTTTAATTTAAAAAAAAAAAAAAAAAAATTAGTAAACCGCCACTTGAAGTGGCGGTTTTGTAGTAGTACAAAACATTATTAATTTTTTTTTTAAAAAAGTAAGCAAACCGCCACTTCATGTGGCGGTTTAGTGCTTAAGGCAAACCGCCATCTCAAGTGGCGGTTTTGTCTGAAAAATTAAAAAAAAAAAAAAATTTTCCACGTAGACGGTATTGTGGGAAATACTTTTCCACATAATGCAAAGTGGGAATTTTTTTTTTTTGAGCAATATAATGGGAATAGACTCGGTATTGCGACATAAGCTTATTGTACCCATAATAATTAGTAATTCGCTTAAAAGAGAAAATTTAGCTTGATTAGCATAAAACAACCTCTTTATAGGCTCGTCTCTATTTAACTGTCGGGAGCCTTAGGCAAAATTTAAATTAGGAGCCCTTTAAGAACAATTAAATTTACACAATTCTTTTTTTTTTAGTAGCTTCATTTGCCGATATGGAAAAGTTTTTCAAATGACTATACAATTTGTTAATTTGAAAAAAAAAAATCATTGAACATTTTCCTTAATTATTAAATCCATCAATATTTTATAGTCCACTGATCCATCCAATTTAGTAATAATGTCTCATTTGATTTTGAGTATTACTTACAACTAGACCTGGGAAAATTTGATCCGACCCGAAAATGAACCCGGAACCCGACCCGACAAAACCCGAACCCGACTGACCCGAAAGCGACTTAATCCGAAACATGACCGATCCGATAATTACCCGACCGAAAATGACCCAACCGGAAACCGACCCGTTTTGACCGATTTAATATCAATTTTTAGAGTAATTTCAGTGTTAGAATTCATTTCAAATAAAATTTTAATTTTCAAAGTATTTCAACATATTGAGTATATCACTTGAACCCTAAAACTCATCAATAGATCTCAAAAAACACGTATTTAACGTCTTTTTAGCCATCGTAATTATTTTTCTTTAAAAACAGGACGTTATAATCATCTTAATTGAATACATGTATCTTGTTAAATCAGTCAAATGAGTTTTTAATTCTTCTACATTTCAGTAAGCAAATCAATATAATTTATACGAACGTTTCGCACGTTTGAATGAGCTTTTCAAAAAACGAATGGCGCTACCCTAAATTATAAAACGCGTATCTTATAAGACGAAATAAGTACTTAGTTAGTTGTATATCTTTCCAACATGAAAATTGTGAAGATAATTTTAACGTCATTTTTATTTAACGTTACAATTATAATAAACAAAATAACTTTTATAAAGCGCGTATCTTACAAGTCTTTCAAAATAAGTATTAATTCCCCTATTTTTCTTGCACTTAAATGAACCTAACATACCAACTATTTTTTGAAAATCGTACATGTAATTTCTCTAATGATTTTTGTTAGACATTTTAATGATTTTTTTTATGTTGAATTAGTCGATTGGATATTCTAATGTTTTATGGTAACCCGTTGGGTCAATCCGAACCTACCCGAAACCCAGAGTGATCCGACCTGAAACTGACCTGATCCGAAACTGATCCGACCCGAAAATGACCCGACCGAAATTGATCCGACCCAAAACCCGACCGACCGACCGTTTTCCCAGGTCTACTTACAACTCACTCTTACATTGTATTTTGATCTTCATAATTGAATGAAATCTTATTTGACTCATGCTAATGCAAGACTAATTAATATTAATTTTTTATAATATTTAATTATGTACAATAACTGCAATTTAATATATTATAGGTTAAAATATGACTTTGAATCTTCGCCCATTATAAAAAAATCTAAATGGGATATTAGGTACTACTCTGTCCCATATAATTTGAAGCAAAGTGAAAGTTATTGTATTTTTAAAAAAAAGATAGATAATGGTAAAATTGAAGAGAGAGAATGAATTATGTGATTGAAATTAAAAAATATTTAAAATGTATGGATGATATTAAAAGTAAGTAGTGGCCATAATTTAAAAATAGTAATGATGCAAATAAAGTGGGACGGACTAAAATGAAAAATATCAAAAAGTTTTTAATTAAACAAAATGCATTTCTTTGACCGCACTCTACTCTCCTTTATGGGTACGAGCTTTCTATGAGCGGGATACATAGGGTATGATGATGATTTATTCATTTGCTTTGTTTTTTATTAATTACATATTCTTTTAACACACCCTATAATCATCTCTTTCTTCTTCAATCTCAGTCCTCCTCCAACAGAACAAGAGCTCCATTTCTTCACTTCCACCCCTTAAATCCTACCTCAATATTCTTTACCACCGCCATAAGATGTGAGCCACCACTCGAATTCATCACTACTTAACGAAGTTTATATTGCGATAAAAGCTACTTCGATCCACATGGCAGTGACCTTTGAAAATTTAGATATTGCAGGCTCAGAAAATTTGAACAATAACAAGCAAAATTTCAAAACCACGCATCTGATTTACAAATATAAGAAAAAAAAAGATTTAAAGAAGGTTACTTTGACTTACAATTGTTGAAAAGGTGATCCAATTCTAATCCAACATTAACCATTGAATGACCTTGCAACACCATCAAGAATTCCTATCCACCACTACAAACACCTGTGTAAATGAGGCAAATGAAACTAAGGAGACGTAAAAAACACTGAAAAAAAGACTTAAGAGTACATTACAAGTTACCATTGTTGAGAAGTGAAAATTTGATGTGGCACGCATTAAGGAAAATTGTGGAAGACCATTGTCTTTGAAGCCATTTGCTTTCTCAGAAAGCTAAAAGGAACAACGCCTTTTAGCTCCCAAGAAGAAAGAGTTTGCATAGTGCATAATTGCATTAATGACGTTTGACAAGTATTGATATTGGCCTTTTCATTTCTTAAATGACAAACAACGACTCTTCTGAAAGACCATCTCCACGCAACCCATTAAAGTTTAATTAAACTAAAAAATATAATGAGTTGACCAAATTAGAGATATCTCTTTGAGAGACCATCAGTAATTGGGCCGATTCATAAAGATTAGAGTAAGCGCTTTGATGGGCTACGCCTGAGAGACATTCTCAGAGATACGGTATCTCAAGAGACTAACTATTTTGTTTATTTTTTGGGCTCCAAGTCTGTTTTCAATTCCCTAGAGATTTATTGAGCTCTAGGCCCCTACCTTACTTAATTTCAGGACTTTTAGTTGGGGCCTGGCCGGTTGCCTTTGGGCCTACCACTAGGGCCAGGCCTGCCTCTTTGTTAGTCTTATCGTTAACAAAGATAAGATTGCATATATCCAACCATCCATGTTCATCCTAGGTGAGAGCCATTGTTGCATACATTAAATTCCATCTACAGATGAGAAAAGTTTAGGGGCCGTTTGGTTCGCACAAGGGAATCGGAATGGAATGAGGAAAGGGAATGAAGGAGAAAGGAATGGATTCCCCTAATTTAGCCTAGTCGTTTGGCTGTGTTCATGAAACGGAATGAACTGCTCATTGAATCCCTTTGTCACTATTTGGTTCAAGTTAAGGAATCAAATTATGAGTTTTTAAATTCTTTTATATTTTTTCCAAAAATAACTAGTTATTATATGATAAACTTGAAAAACTTATTTTTAAAAAAAATATCATTAACCTGTATCATCTTTTCCTATAATATGAAAAAAAAAACATAACTCTAAATAATATCTTTCTAGCTCCATTGATTACAAATAATAATAATAATAATAATAATAATAATAACAACAACAACAACAACAACAATAATAATAATAATAGCAATAATAATATAAATAAAATTAATAACATTTTTTTTTAAAAAAATTACCAGTCGCACAAAAAGTGCGACTGTACCTAGGTCGAGTCGCACTTTTTGTGCGACTCAACCTAGGTACTGTCGCACTTTTTGTGCGACTGGTATTTTTTTTAATTTTTTTTTAAATTTCGAATTATGAAATTTTTTTTTAATTAATTTATTTTTTAAGTTATTGTTATTTAAATAAATGTTGTAATAAATGATTTTATTTTAATACAATATTATATTATGATAATGTTATTATAATAATTAGTTTTGAATTTAAATAATTTATTTGAATGTTTAATTATTTTTTAATATAATAATAATATATTAATTAAAATTTAGTTGTTAATTAATTTTTAATTTTTTATTAATAATTTAGTTGATAATAGTGTTATTAAGTCCAATGGCAAATTCGTAATTGTTTAAAGTCCAGGAGTAAATTCATAATTTAATTAGGAGGTGGTTATAAAATGAAAAGAATGGCGAATTATAATAATACCCATAAATCAAAGCTCAAATTTTAAGTGATGGGTAATGAAGTGGGGAATGGGAACGGAAAATTCTTGATGAGGGTGGGGAATGAGTGTGGAATACTTTTGGATAAACACAAAAATATAAAAAGGGAAAGAGAATGATAGAAAGTGGCAAACAAACAACAACAAAGAGAATTAAGTCTGTCCATTTCCTTTCCCTTTGATTATTACACCCAACCAAACAGCCCCTTAATGTTGTCAATAACTAGACCTGGGAAAATTTGATCCGACCCGAAAATGAACCCGGGACCTGACCCGACAAAACCCGAACCCGACCGACCCGAAAGCGACTTAATCCGAAACATGACCGACCCGATAATTACCCGACCGAAAATGACCCGACCGGAAACCGACCCGTTTTGACCGATTTAATATCAATTTTTAGAGTAATTTCAATGTTAGAATTCATTTCAAATAAAATTTTAGTTTTCAAAGTATCTCAACATATTGAGTATATCACTTGAACCCTAAAACTCATCAATAGATCTCAAAAAACACGTATTTAACGTCTTTTAAGTCATCGTAATTATTTTTCTTTAAAAACAGGACGTTATAATCATCTTAATTGAATACATGTATCTTGTTAAATCAGTCAAATGAGTTTTTAATTCTTCTACATTTCAGTAAGCAAATCAATATAATTTATACGAACGTTTCGCACGTTTGAATGAGCTTTTCAAAAAACGAATGTCGCTACCCTAAATTATAAAACGCGTATCTTATAAGACGAAATAAGTACGTAGTTAGTTGTATATCTTTCCAACATGAAAATTGTGAAGATAATTTTAACGTCATTTTTATCTAACGTTACAATTATAATAAACAAAATAACTTTTATAAAGCGCGTATCTTACAAGCCTTTCAAAATAAGTATTAATTCCCCTATTTTTCTTGCACTTAAATGAACCTAACATACTAGCTATTTTTTGAAAATCGTACATGTAATTTCTCTAATGATTTTTTTTAGACATTTTAATGATTTTTTTTTATGTTGAATTAGTCGATTGGATATTCTAATGTTTTATGGTAACCCGTTGGGTCAATCCGAACCTACCCGAAACCCAGAGTGATCCGACCTGAAACTGACCTGATCCGAAATTGACCCGACCCGAAAATGATCCGACCGAAATTGATCCGACCCAAAACCCGACCGACCGACCGTTTTCCCAGCTCTATCAATAACCCACAACTAAAGTACCTTACCTAACAGCTTCATATAATATGCCCTGAGCTTATGTTATGGCCTAGACTTTCAGTATCTGGAATAAAATTTAGTACTTGTGGTCGACTAACTGACCATCTTTCAGAATAGGGACCATCTATTTGTTTTCATTTGAACATATTTTCAATTTTGTTCTACCAGTTACTTTCAATCAACATATATTTTACATTCTTTTAATTTTTGGGGAGAATAAGCTGTAAGAAATGCAAACTCAATTTGACAAGAACTCAAACGAAAACTTGACCTAATTTGATATACTTGTCATATCATACAATCTACCAAAGTTATGTTTTAAATGGTTCTTGAAGTTAATTTTCAAATAACTTGAATGAACATTAATCGACAATATTTTTATACATTCTCGATCAAACAAGATTCGAGCATGAGTCTGATGACTCGTATTACCATATGGCGAAATCTAATAATCCATTTACAGAAGGAATATATACAGCAACAATACAATACAACCACCTCTTAGCTCCTACATCCTGCCATTGGTTGGTTCTAAGATTATATTCCTAATCACATCTCACCGCATCAATAATAACACATTTAACACATCAAATTGTGTAAACAATAGGAAGACTAATTTTGCTAATGACGAACCTTTGAGGTAGCTGCCACTAAAAATGGATCAGTTCTTACGTTTTCATGGAACCCACTAAAAGCTTCCTAATTTATCTTCATGTTGATCTCTGATCCCCTCTTTTGTCCGAAAAATAAAAGCAAACTCCCTTGAATTGTATTAAGATAGTCTTTTTGGTATCATTTTCTAGATAATCTAGCATGCTGCAATGAGACTAAGTTAAGTGTTAATCCAATATCTTTTCACCTGTTGAAAAGAGGTTCCACACGACAGTGCCAACCAAATACAGCCCAACGGAAACCTCAAACACATTATCCCAAGAACCTGACAGAACAATAAACAAATATTAGAAACCTGCAAATGATTTTATCATGCTGGATTACAGAAACACTCTCACTCAGGTCGTTAGGCTTTGAATCAGCTCAAATTTAGTTCAATTGCTAGTCAATATCTGTCCACATTCACCTTTGGTCTGGTTGTTTCACGTCAGGTTGTCTCAGGTAAATTTCAATTTGGGACAGATTGGACAATGTAAATCGATAAAAGTTTGAATTTGAGTAGGATGATTGAATACAAGTTAGTTTTGTAACTATAATCTTAGATAAAGCTTATTACTTATTAGTTACATGACATATTGATCACATAAGTGAACCACAAATCCTTATTGGCAAGCCTTTAAGACTAGAAACAGGGCACATGGATGAAGATTATGACATGTTAACTCAACATTAGGCATTTGTGTATGAGAAGTGACAACAAACCATGTTGCAATATATAACCAGTGGCTGCTGTTCCCAAGACACCGGCAAGCACTCCAGCAGTATTGGAAAGGCCTAGCAAGATTCCCTGGGCATAGTGCAAAACGATGGATCAGACAGCATCATTTTATATGCAGAAAAAGCCAAATTTTGAAAATTTAGAGAATTACTCACAGA
Source organism: Amaranthus tricolor (assembly GCF_026212465.1). NCBI lineage: Eukaryota > Viridiplantae > Streptophyta > Magnoliopsida > Caryophyllales > Amaranthaceae > Amaranthus > Amaranthus tricolor. The sequence goes on along the minus strand of NC_080051.1, from coordinate 14,269,168 downwards.
GTACCGAGGGGCTATATCTTGGTGATTTGAATATAAGCCAGATTGTGAGAATGCGTCTGTTCCCTGGTTATAATTGAGAACAAAAGAAGAAACAAATATATAAAAAATAAAGTCAATTCTCTGCCCCAAAACATGAAATGGGAACTGTTATAGACTTTAATGTTAAAAATCATGACATCTTATGCAGGAGTAGGCCTGTGCAAAGGGCTGGATCCCCATCGGGGTCCCTGATCCTACTCTTCATAATAAGGGCTGTATACGGGGGGAGGGGGTTGTAAAAGGGTTGGGCTGAAACTAACCTTTTAAAAATCACAAATTCTTGTACGAGACGGTGTCACTGTGAGACCTTTTACTTGGGTTAAATAGCCCAATAATAGAAACTTTTAACTTATGGGCTTCTTGTTTTGAGTTCGTGTCACCTTGAGAAGGTCTCATACAAGACGGGCTGTTTAAAAATATAAAAGAAAAGGGTTGGATAAGGGTTTTAAAACGGTTGTAAATGGGCTGTGTTAATTAAAAACAAATGGCCTGTATCAACTAAGTTAAAGAAATAAACCGTATCGTAGACGCAAACATCAACACTTGAAAATTGTATTCCATTAGGATCTCTAAACTATTCTAACTCTTTCATCCATTTCCCAAACTCCCTCATCGTTCTAAAACTTATGAACCCTAAAAATTCCCCCAATATATAAACTCTAAAAAAATTTCCCAAATCAAGAACCTGCAATTAATTTTCAATCATATGATTATCTCTTTGAACTTCATCAGCAAGAAATCCAGCTTCCTTCTGATGTCGGTCTTAGTGGGTCCACTTCTTGTACATCATCATCATTAATTTATTATTGATTCATAAACTGGTTCTTTCTGATTTTTGTTTGGGATTTGATGATGAAGGATTATGGGTATTGCTTGTGTTTTTGGGTCGATCTGATGATGGATTAATAATGATTATCACAGGAGAACTTAGATCCGTTGACACAGTTTTAGGAGGTGAGAAATGAAGGGGGAAACGGGAGTAGGAGAGAAGATGGATTATATTGTGTTAAATAATTATATACAATAAAGTGAAGAAGCATTTAAGGAATAAACAGAATTATCAGTAATTGTGAATTGTGAAATGTAAATATAGTTTTGTACAAGAAATTTTGCAGACATAAGATAAATGGGCCGGACCGGGCCAGGTTTGATGAGGCCAGCCTGTTTAAAGCCCAATTTTAATTTGGTAGAGCCTGTCCAGAGCTGGCCCATTTTTAATAAACCCGGCCTGGCCCGTATGTGGCCTGTTGCATAGGCCTATGCAGGAGTAATGAATAGATTATGAAGTTCACAAGGTCATAGTGAACGAGCTAGATTATGAATAGATTATCAAACTAAGTGCATACTTATGTATTTCTAAAGGAAAATGAATCACATAACATAATTTTTTTGGAGAAAAGAGGGGATTTTAGCCAAGTCATTATTACCGGTTCAAAGTCGCTAAAAATTTGACACTGCATAAAAGCCAAAGCCTTTGAAATTTCTTGAAAGCAAATAAGACTAACCTGGCTGCAGGCCATGCAGAGAACAGCCATGGCAGGTGAGTTAACATGGCTCAACTGAGTTAAGAAAAATGCTGGTCCAAGGAAACCAACTGTTTGCATAATCTGCAGATGGAGTTGCTATAAACAGTTAACCAAACACAGTTGCTTAAGCATAAACATTACTGGAGAAAACTACAATAGTAACTTATGCAGACTGCCGTTAGAACTATAATGATTACAAGTTTAAAAATCACAATACCTTACGAACTGTTGTCACGGAATAACCTTTGCTCACAAGTGTATCTGCAATCCAACCGCCGAAATTCGCAGATACAGCCATAGTAAGCCAAGGAAGAACACACAACATGCCTGATTCTGTCAGATTAAAATGCAATACCTGTCGACCATCAAATTACACACGTGCTAAACAAAGTCATGATTGTGATATATTTCATATAAAATGCAAGAAACTCATTCTGAGAAAAACACGAATAATGTCCATCATAGTATAGAGTTCAATCACATACGGCCAAAAATTTGTACAATAATTTATTTAAAATCACTTGGCCTTTTCAATTTTAATGATTGTGTATTCAACAAACTGCTTAGAACTCACTTATTAGTCAAACTCCTTCAGGAATTGTCGAGTAAGTTCATTGAGCACAGGTAGTAAATTTAACTAAGCACAGGTCTCCTGCCGAGATCAAGCTAGGAAAAGAGTGATATTTATCAAGCGTAAACTAGAAAGTAAATGTTGGACCTGGTGATAATATGTCGGCATCCATGTTAATAAAATAAATGTTCCCCAATTGTGACAGAAGTGAGACACTATCAGAGCCCAAACAGGTGGTTTTGACAATATTGCTCCCCATGGTATCCTCTTTATTGGTTCTCTGGATAAGCTGCTGCTACTGAGAATCAACTTCTTCTCAGCAGGACGCAAATCAGGATCTTCAAGAGGCGAGTTATTTGCCTAAGTTTATTTTCCCCAGCACAAGAGAAAATAGCAAAGGTCACAAGACAAGCACACAAATTAGCAAAATGTATAAGGTGGATGTAAGTATAACTGAGAATCCTTAATCTTGCCTTAAGAAATAAGAAAAGACAAATGCAATAAAGTAAAAGGAAACACCTTATTCATCCATGCTGCAAACCAAACAGTTCCAAGAGAACCAAAGGAATAAAAAACTGAAGGCCAACCATAAGTGTGTATTAACAATGGTGAAAAAGCCAATCCTGTTACAGATCCAAGGTACATTCCACTATATACCAGTGCCAATGATCTACTTCTTTCCGACACTGGAACCCATTTTGACAGTATATTGTTCATGGCAGGCATCGCAACACCCTAGCAGAAGGTGAAAAAGAATAAATACGGTTATCAAAATATCATTAACAAACTGCTTTGGAAGTAATATTCTTGTTCTGAAGTGGCAACCTTAACCAGGAAATGGGGAAGCAAAACTTTGTAAGGGGAGATGATAAGGGGAACTTAACACGAAAAGAATGAATGAAAATTAGGAGTGCAGACATACACAATCAACAAAAAAAACAAACCTCGCCAATGCCCATGAAAGCGCGAACGAATAGTAAGAAAGGCAAACCAAGCTTTGCAGCAATAGGAGTAAGAGCTGTAGCAATGGACCACCAAACTACACCAAATCCAAGTACAGTCTTACCACCAATAGTGTCTGCCCATATTCCCCCAGCTACCTGTACATATGGCAGCCACTCAGCAATCAGCACACAACTAGACTTGCAAAACAGAAACGAAATTTACTAATAGAGCACGTTTTACCTGAGTAAGAAGATATCCCCAGAAAAAAGAAGACTGTATCAAACCTACAGTGGTAGGACTCCAACCATATTCAGCTGACATTGGAAGAATTGCAATGCTCATATTCACCTATGATTCAGCATATGTTTAAATCTACTCGTTCTAAGAAAATGTGCATAAAAAATTCATAATATACAATTTCATTTTATGATAAAGCCTTGCTTCAAACAGGGTAATGGATTTGTGCTAGGTAACCTATAAACAATCGCTATACCTTAAATTCTAGCAACGCATTGTAAAACTCCCCCCTACTTTCAACCCCCCAAGTTTCTCATTTCACTTGACCAGGCCTAGATTGCACAGCTTCAATTTTATTTGACCTCCAAAAGATTTATTTAAATGTTTGATTTTATATCAAAACGTCATAAAATTTATTTGAATTTTGCAGACTTATTACCCATATTCTCTACAGGCTTAGAATCAGTAGATTCTGATATTCTTATTTAAATTGTGCAGTTAAAATTAAGTGAGAAAAAATGGTGTGAATAAGAATTAAAGAAACTAGGACACATTTGTTAGAAAGTTAGTGGTACAGACTGAAATGAAAGACTGTGGCATTCTGTTAATCTGTTAGGCACAAAGGGAATACATAACAAATTAAATTAAATCCAACAAAATTTTAAATAATCAATCAATATTAAGAAATTATTTTAGGAGGAAATAAAAAGTAAGGCTTACTCTATCCATATTACAGAGAAGAAAAGCGGAGAAACACAAAACCACAATAATCCATCGTTTAGGAAACTCCTCCCACCATTTCTCCTCCAAAGCGACGTCATTTAACGAGTCACGGACTTTCACTGACTCAGTACTAGACACTTCAAAACTCTTCGGCTTTACATCCGCCCATACTTTCCCGAAACTCTTCCTTCTCCCCGAAACATTTCGTAGTTCTACGATCATCGATTCCCGGAGTTTAGAAGGTCGCCGATAAGTTTCCGGCCAAAGATACCGAAACCCGAAAGTCCGACGACATTTTGAGTGTGGAAGCTTCGGAGAAGTTAATGATGAAGAAAGAGAAAGTGAATTGGTTATCAGAAACGTTTCGGCGTTCATCGGAGCGCCAGAAACTTGATTCGTTTTGAGTGCTTAGCAATTTTTTCAGCACAGAGAAATGTTTTTTTTTTTGGGAATTATTATCTTTTTTTTTTATTTTTTTTATGGAAAGATTTAATAATTTTGTGTTTGATATTTATATGTGCTAACTGGTTGATGTAATGACACGTGTGTGTAAAGAGATTAGACGATGAAGAAAATTCGCGGCTAGTCGTTATTTTCAGGAGTGATATTAACGGAAATTTTACAAACATGCGCGGCATTTAGTTTTGGTAAATGATTTTCGATAACTAGTATTTCTTATAGTGATATTAACTGTTTTTGTAATATGTTATTTAAATTATTTATATATTAAATTATACGTATTTATAGTTTTTAAAAGCTAATATTATGAAAATATTTGATTAGACAATTTAAATAAGATCTCAATTGACTATATTCATAACTGACTCGAAATTTATTATCTAAATCGTTTGAATAATCATTTTCTACTAATTCTTAATTTCTTCAATTTAATTTATAATTATTAATTATTGAACTCATCCAACTTTACTAAATTCCTAAAATCTTATTTCAACTAATTATTCCTTTCTCAATTAATTTCAAAATTTTATTTTATTAAACTCTAAATCGATTGAATTTTCGATTCAATTTTCGAATTCTGTATTACTTCAATTTATTTCCTTTGACATGTCTGATTTTTCAAATTAATTTGAATACGAAACTTTACGATTTATTAAAAATTTAAGTTTAAAAATGCTTATTTCTTAATTAATTTCATTAATGATTATTTTAATGACTTTGACACTTTTATTTGAACTATTCTACACTAATATTTTTATATATTTATTATTAACTTTAAATTATGTTTTAAAGCTAGTTTTTGCAACTAAACTAATCCTAATTACCTAAGATAACCTTAGTCAAACCTACCCAAATAATTTATATTTGCCTACTTACATAAGTTATGCAATTGGACAAAACCAAATCAAACACCCTCAAGGGCCTCAACCAAGTAGATATGGAAATTGGATGTAAGATTTGGGCTATATTGATGCAATTTTGTTTTCATCCAACTCCTTACCTCTTTGTCCCTAAATTTCATCTTTATATACTTGTTTATATCTAGCGATGGCGACGGAGTAGGTTACCCGGAACCGAACCCGTCTCAAACCACTTGGAAACCGTCCCGAAACCGAAACCGTTCGCGACAAGTTCGAACCGGCCCGAACCGCGAAACGTTTGAAACCGCCGGAAAAACTGCTGGAATCGGGCCAAAGAACTGCGAGCCGGTTCACCCGGACCAACAGGTCCAAGGAACCGCCCCGGAACTGAGAATCGGACCAACTCCTTCTTTTTATCAAATATTTTAATAACGATGACAAGCAATGAATTTCACTAATAATCAAGTAATCAACAAAGGTACGTCCGCATTATTACAGTATTTTTATATTATATTTAAAGGAAAAAAATAATGGAACTGATGGTCCGACCAGGGAGTTGGAATCGCCGGAACCGCCTCATGAACCGCCAAGGAACCGTTTGGAACCACCCGGAACCGGAACCAAAACCGAAAACGTTCCAATCAGGTTCCATATGGAACCAAAACTGGGTGGAACCGGAACGGAACCGGCTCAACCTGGACCGTGGCCATCACTACTTATATCCTACTTCCTCCATTTTCTTTTGTTCTTTTCATTTACTTTTAGCACAGTTTTCAAAGCAAATGTTAAGCATTAATATCTCTAATACCCATCATAAAACACTATAAAAATATATAATAAAAAAGTATACATCAAGGCGAATCTAAAGAAATCGCACATGAATATATTTTATATTCTATATATGTCTCAAAAACCTTAATTCAATTTCTCTCCTCTTAAAAAGGAACGTTTTAAGTGGAAGAACATTAGAAGCGGAGGGAATAACATCTAAAGAAAGATAAATGGAGTCAAAAATCATCTTGCACAAACCCATCTTAGCCGTGTAATTTAGGCCATTTACTTTTCTACATTCATCCTAATTTAAAATTTCTAATATTTATTACTTGAAGAAATTTAAGATGATGGATCTTAGAACATTCTTTTACTAGCTTAAATCATCATAATTTTGGAGCATTGTTGGGTAATTAAAAAATCATCATTTTAGAGTTGGGTATTTATTTTAGATTCATCTTACTTGGAGCATGGAGTTTGGAGTACTTGATTTTTGGAATATTATCTTGGAGGATCTTATTCTTATTATAAATCTAACTATTATTTAGTACTAATTCTTGGTGTTAGTATGATATAATTTCTTACCGTACTCTTTATATGAAATTTTACAGTATATTTACTTTATAATATACAATATAAAATATGTTTAGTATGTTTAAGTAGGAAGTTAGGTTATTGAATTATGATTAAAATGATATTAAGTATATTTATGCTAAAAATATTTTTAGTATGTTAATTAGTAATTTTTGAACTTGTTTAGGAAATTGGGTGAAAAAATTAATATTCTCATGATATCAAGTATTAATTTTTTGTGATATATTAGAAATGTTAATATATTTAAGAATGTTTAAGTTAGAATTATTGTTAATACGTTTATGCTAGCTATCCTTTAAGCTAGTTTATAAAGTTGCGTGTTAACATTTTTTTTTTAAGTATGGTTAGGCTAAGAATGTTGTTACTATACTTTGTTTTTATATTAAAACTTATTCTTAAATTTATAGTAAACTTAAAAGGTATTGTGTAATTGTTTCTATTTTTTTAAGTGATTATGTTAATTATTTAAATTCAAAATTTTCAATGATGAATTAAATTAAGTTGTTTTCAAGTGAAAAAGGCCCAAAATACTCATAGGCTATTTGACCACTATCATATTAAATAAAAAGTTTTATTTACTATTTAATTATAATAAGCTATTGTATTGATAATAATAATAATAATATAACAAGTTAAAAAGATATTTTTGAGGAATTTTATAAGTTATTAAATATTGAAGTGTTTTTCTTGAATATATGAGATTTCATAATAAAACGTATTTAATTTATTCAGAATTAATAAGATGATGTCAAGAAAATATTTATCTGGAAGTAAAAAAAACTAGTAAAAAGACAACAAACAGAAGAATTTTTGGAGAGACAAAAAGGGGCTATAGATAAGTTTGTATTTTATAATACAAGTTCACATGAAGTTCCTGAAGATTTGTCTGATGAAGGTCACGATGAGAATGTTGAAAATAACAATGTAGAGAATGCAAAAAATACATATAATTTTGAAGATAATGAATCCCCAGTTGAGGCTCAAATTGATTTTTATGATCAAAGTAATTGGCCTGATAATCTTGATCATAAAACAAGAAACTTATTAGTTGAAAAAGGACCTATAAGGAAACTTGATCTTGTGTTTCCACTTGATTATAAGTCACGACATTTTAGTTAAAGCATGGAAAGTGGTTAGTTTAATCAAAAAATGCAAATAAAGTGTATTGTTTTCCTTCCAAATTGTTTAGTTCCAATGTTGTCATCAAGTAATTTCTAGCAAGGATTGGGTTCAATGATTGGAAACATCTCAGCGAGAGGGTCAAGAATCATGAATATAGTCCCGTATACATGACTAATATGAGTTCTTGGAAGGAATTATGTATTAGGTTGGAGAAAAAAGAAACAATTGATAGTGAATTGCAACAAGAAATTATAAGAGAGAAAAACGTTGGAGAGAAGTTTTGAAAAGAATAATTTGTGGTATGGAATTTTTAGCTAAATATAATTTGCCATTTCGTGGTACTAATGCGAAACTTTATGTAGAAGGTGTAAATATGACCCAGTAATGCAAGAACATAGTCGAGAAATCAAAATGGAGAGATTTAGCATCACTATCTTGGCCACAGAATTCAAGATGAATTAATTTCTCTTTTCGCACATAGTATGAAGAACTCAATACTGAAGATTATTAAGAAGGCAAAGTATTTTTCTGTGATTCTTGATTATACCCTAGATGTAAACCATACTGAACAAATAAATCTTATTATTCAATGTGTGAATATGTCAAATCCCAAAATAATAGTGGAAGAGTACTTTTTAGAGTATAATACGTTTGGTTTTGGACTTTTTAATGAATTATTGTAGGTATTAAAGTCACTTGATCTTAATGTGCTTGATGTGAGGGGTCAAGATTATGATAATAGTTCGATCATGAAAGGCATACACCAAGGGGTTTAAAAGAGGCTTCTCAAGCTAAACCCTAAAGTTTTAAATATACCTTGTGCATGTCATAGTTTAAATCTTACCGTATGTGATATAGCACAATCTTGTGTGAAAGCTACTTTATTTTTTGGAATTGTGCAAAGTATATACATATAATTCTGTAACTCTCCTGGATTGATTGTGAAATCATTGTCTATCACACGTTAGGAGAGCCGGATTAGAGGTGTAAAAGCTATTAAATTTCATGCCCCTCAAATAAGGATTGATTTATTAAACATGCATAGTTCCAAGGATGATTAGGGGATAAAGAGTAATGCTGGACTTTTGGCCAAATCAATAAATAAATTCGAGTTTTTTCTTTGCATTGTTATTTGGGTATGATGTTTTATTCTATATTGACATGGTGAGTAAGAAACTGCAATCGATTTAAGAGTTCAACTGTTCCTAGTTTGATTCATGCCAAACTATTGCTTCCGAAATGGAGATTGAGCCTGATTTTCTAACCAAGCTGCAATATAAGTCTATCACATTCACTGGCATTTCTCTTAAAGTTTGATTTTGGGCTTAGTACATTAGTCATCAAAGGCACATATTCAAATCAAGTAAAATAATTGTAGGATATACACGACATATCTGTCTTACTGATTGGGTTATCACATGTTTGTCTAAGCCCTCATAATTTTGATGTCTAAGGGCAAGAAATTGCGACCTTTGTTTGTCGGTACTTGTGGTATCAATGACATTGAATGATATAATTTAGCATTAGGCTCTTGGCTATTCTCTCAATGTTCATTCACTTGCTTCTTTTTATCAGTTCGTAATATTAATTAGAGCATCATTAAAATTGACTTCTTTTTTATTTTTTCTCTTTTTTAAAATGTCATCTTTCAACCTATAATTCTTATAACAATAATCTCTTTTTATACCTTGTTATCTTAACTGGCTCTCTTACTTTCTCTATTTCACCATATTTTTTCTCCTTTTATTTATATTTATTTTCATTATAACTATTTCTTGATCAACAAGATCCATTTTATTTTTAGTAATTAAACTAACTTTTTATAATGGAAAAAAAATAATGTAGATTTTTTGAATTCATGTATTTTTAACATTTGGAAGATTTTTATTTGTTTATTTAATAAAGGAAAGAAATAGAAAATTAGCATAGAAAATAATGTTCTTTTAAAATGTTTTAAAAAATATCAAAATTAATTTTATTTCATAGATCTCGAAAAATATAAACAAAGATATAATTTATTTTTAAAGTTTATTTTTGAGTGAAAATAACTATTTACAAAATAAAATGGATGAATTTTTGAAAGAATGAATGGACGACACAAGACCACAAGGATTCTAAAAATTTGCACGATAGACTGCAACAGACATATGGCGCTGATCAATACGTGGTCTTGTGGAGTGATATGTTGAACGTTTGACATGTAGCAAGCTTTAACAACTTTTTGTTTTTTGAGATCTAATTTTTTGCTGCAATCTGGTCATCGTTCAATTTCTTTCTTTAACCTTTTGGACAAATGACCTCTTTTAGGTCATTTTTAACAAGGAAAAATAAAAAATCGCGGTCATAACATTATTTGACTGTTTGTACAATCAATTATCCAAAATCAAAGTAAAAAGTCATTTATAAATTACCATTATAATTGTGTTTGATTATTAAATATGAGCATAATGAACATAGTCTAATTTTCAACATGAACATAAAATTGTGTTGATATGTTTATTAAATTTAAACAAAAATTTTAAATACTTAATACAAACAATATTGTAATGCGAATATCCATCTTTATCTGGTAAAAAACTATTTAGCATGGGTATTGGATACTAAAATTGTTAATGGGCATGTCACGGGTCAGATTTGGCTAAAACAATTATCATTAGTTTTCTATTGAAGTTGTTTCACCGTGAGACGACTTCTCGTACAAGTGAAAATTTAGTTTTCATTGTTTTTTTTTATGTTTTTTTAACTAATGGGCTTTTTGTATGGACCTGTCTCACGGAGCGAAGGTCCCGTACAAGATGGGTTGTTGTGTTTTAACTACAACAAAAATTAACCTTTCTCAACCTTAATTAGCCGACCAAGTTAAAAATTTGGGAGGATACTCAGGATGAACCATGTTAGGTGGTCTAATCCCTTTTTGAACCCATATTTGGTTAACATGTTCACATAGCTCAAAAGGCAAGGTGTTCTTGATAATATAATTGTCCTTACGCCTGTAAGAACATGCAAACTTTAGGTGTCCTTTTTTGCAACAATAGAAGCAAGAAGGCACACGTCTATATTTAATTGCACTTTTAAAAAAGGTGGTAGGACTCTTGTAGTTATGTTTAGCATTGTTATAACCTATACTACGACTATCATTTGATCCTTTTTGGTGAGTAAGCATTTTCCCAAACTTAAATTTGGAATCATTCAACTTACTTAAGGTTTGTTGATTTTTCTCAAACTCATACCTCAAAATCTTGAGTTCGGCCTCATGATCATAATTTTTATTCTGGAGTTCAATGAGTTATTTCATTTGACTAATATTCTGTCCTTTCATGACCTTGACAGTCTTTTCAAATTTTATTCTTTCAGCCTTAAACGTATCATTTTTCTTTATAAGGTTTTCACAATCTTCGGCATAGTGATGTATGCTATCTTCTAATATGTTCTTTTTGACCTTTGAGATTTGTTCAATTTAAAACATATCGAAAAGAGCTTTAACCAATTCATCTTTAGAGCAAGAATTAAGAAAATCTAATACCTCTTTAGAGTTGTCTTCTTCTTCGTCCTCTATATCACTATTAGCCGTAAGACACAATAAGCTTGTCTATCCTCATTTTCCGATTCACTTGACCCCTCAGAGTCATTACATTTTGCAACCATTACTTGTTTCTTTTGTTTTTTTATAATGTTCTTTCTTCTTTTTAGGGCATTCTTTCACGACATGCTCTGTAGATCCACATTCAAAAACTCTCTCGGATTGCATATTGAGCTTGGAGGCCTCTTGATACCTCCATGGTACAAAATTACTAGTTGATGTTCTATTCGGGCTAACCAAAACACCATTTAAGCAATTGGTATTGCTCGTGCTCAAGAGAAGAGGCAAAAGAAATAGCCGAATAAACTTCCATTCGGTCGAATAAACATGTACATTCGGTCGAATGGCCGTTGCTACCCAAAAATAACTTCACCAAAGTTGCTGGAATAGGCGAATGGGGCATCATTTGGGCGAAGGGTTCTCAAAACAGCTTTCGATTTGTTGCAAAAATCGAGATTCGGGCAAATGGACAATTTATTTGAGCGAAAGGCCTTGATTTCTACGGAAATGTTATCTATTCTCAAGCTAAACTCAAGGGCCTTTTTAGGCATTCAAGGCTCATTTGTTTAGAGGGTATATATACCCCATTTTCTATAGAAACCCTCATCTCTCTTAGCCTTCAATACATTCTCTAGTATAGTTTGTTTAATCTTAAACTTTTGAGTTCAATTATGGCATTTATTGTTTTGCTTTACATTTATTGCTTACCGAGAATAGTTACTACATCCATCTCTTACTCTTGTTAGTTTCATATAATGCTTATTATTATCATTATAGTTGTTGCCTGGTTAATTATCATTGCTTTATATACTTTAATTATGTGTGAGTAGTTCTCTTTGGGGTTTGATAACTAAAACCCTAGGAAAGGCTACGTTCTTCATTGTTTAGGATTAAAGAAAAGTTAACAATATTTGGTTTCTAAAACCCGATACGAATCTTGTTCAGCAACTCCGTTGGAGACATATGACGATTATAAGTCATTCGTTGTGATTTGTGGAATCACAAACTTCCTCTCGTATTCTTAGGAATCTAGACTAGTTATTGTTGGATTTTCTCGAACCTAATATATCTTCTTTTAAAATGACCTTCCTAGGGTGAATCTAATCTTAATTCTTCTGGTTTCTTTCCTTTGATTTACATCGTTATTTAATCTTGCTTGTTATTTTTTTGTCATTAGTTTTAGATTCACTTTAACTCACAAAACCTTTTTATATTGAGACACAGAATTTATTGTTACCCTTTGTCCTCGTTGTTCAATCCCCTACCCCACTATACTTGTGTAGTGCGCAGGCTATTATAAAAATTTTTTGGTGTAGGGTTTTACATAACGACTGTGAAAACTCTTTATCACACATTTAGTTATTTTTTAGGCTTCTTCAAGATTTTGTCAATCCTTTAAAGTGCTTTTATAAAAATTGCAATAATCAAGTGTTTTTATATTTATTCTTCTAAGTTATTTACTTAATTAAAACTAATTCAAATCATGAATAATTAGTAAATCGATTTTAGATTTCATAAAATCAAAACCTTTCAAAACTTCTAGAATCCATCTTTCCTATAATGTAGGAACATTTAACAACACATCCATAAACTTAGAAAAACTTCCACACATTTAGGAAAGCTTACATTCAACGCAAAGACTCTTGTTAACAAAGTAATTCAACTATCTTAATTAGCAAGTATTCTAACTTATTTCAAGACTAAAAGTATGTAGTCAAAATTTGATTATTACTTATTCCAATTTATTTAACTCATAAAACACACAACTAATTTTAGCTTAGGTTATTTTTAGACTAATAATCATGTTATGATTAAATTATCATTTACATCTATTTATACTAAATATGATTTTAGACCAATTAAATATAAATACTTAATTTCATGATTAATTAATTTAATATAAATTTTGAATATCATCACTGAAAGGACTTGAGTCTGCAGTGTAAATCATAGAAGAGGAGGAAAATGGTATAAAAATCACTCCTTTTGTCTCGCTTATTTAGCATTATTTACTATCTCACTTATTTTACATTATTTTTATTTTGGGACATTAGCTGACCACTTCCTTTTTATCTCATCCATACATGTAAAGTCTCTTAATTTCTTTGACACAATTTATTTTCAATTTTCATTTATTATCAAATATCTATATATTTCTTAAAAGACATTTGATTTCTCTTTGCCACTAATTCAAAGGAATTGAGTAGTATACTTTAAAGTGGAGTAAAAAAAATATGTTTATTTTTAAATTATTATAATATGAATATACTTATTATAAACTGTTAACGTTAAAATTTCAACTTGATAACAATAATATATAATTATATTATTGTTTAAAAATAATAATACTTCTATATCTTAATATTAAGAACTTTGTCTTTGCATGAGTTCCTATACTAATATATAAAAGTTGATAGGAGTTCGAATACTCTCTAGAGGGGGGTGAATAAAGAGTATGCTCGTTTAAAATTTTTGTCTAGAAGGTTAGCTCAAAAGTTTGGGTGACCTTTCAAAACTGTTTTCTGGAACAGTTTTAGGTCGATTAATAAATCTATAACGTATGTGCGAAAATGAACTTAAACAATAACACACGATATCTTAATGAGGTTCGGCTCTAAACAGCCTACTCCCCGCCTATGGGTTCTCTTCCAACCTGTAGGATTCAACGCCTTTTATTAATGAACTTTAGTATCAATTTAAATTGTCATCTTATTTATAGGAAAGCCTATAATTAATATAGCTTAATTTCAAAACAACTAATTTAAATTCAAATATTCAAATATAAACCGTATAATAAACTTTAAATTACATACATTTTGTTTATTTAAAATTAAACACAAACGTGTAATTTAAACAAATATTAAAATATCTTGAGCACACGTTTATTTTAAAACTCAAATTTCAAATACAAATATAATTCAAGTTATTTCAACGTCTTGAACATTTATTTATTTAATTCAAATATAATCTTATTCAAAAGCTTAAATTTAAATTCAAAATTTAAATATAATTATTTCTAAATTATCTTAAGTCACTTGATTTAATCTCAATTAAATATATTTCGGACTTAAATAATTTGTCAATTAATCAATTAATATTTAATATGATTTTGGACTTACTTAAACAACTAATTGTAATTACTAATTTATTGTTTAACTTAATATGTGTTTTGGATTATCATCACTTAAGAGAATTAATTCTTCAATATATAATTTTAAAAAACATTGTATTTCAAGAACTTTTATGTCATAAAAGTAAATTTATTTTCTTACTTACTACATTTTAATACTTAGGATTCTACTATTTATTAATAGTAATACAAATACTTTACATAAATATTTTGTTGAGAAAGCATCAGAAGGATATTCATACATTAAATTAATAGATTATGACAAGCAATTATGGGAATAATTAGAAAGAAAAATATTATATATAATATATTATATCATCTAAAATTTCCCAACATTTTGAATTTCATCTTGATGTTGAACCCAAAACTCCCCGATCATATGTCAAAATCATTTCATTGGCAAAAGAATTGTTTGTCATTTAAGCCTTCACATCTAAACAAATCACTCACAACTCTTTAACCCTTTCTAAAAAGCTTTTACATCATATTCTTGTCCACTATGTCATCTTAAAGGTAGCTCTGACGATCTTGTCACATACTACCAATCATAATGCATAATTGCTTACCAGCATTACTTGGATCATTCCATTCTCAAATTACTCTTTTTCTTATTCACTGGGGAAGTAACTCTAGAAATATAAACCTCCCATATGAAAATGTACGTACCATTATCTTCAAACACTTTGAAATAAGTTTTGATGATGTTAACGCTTTAAAAACTGTCCCAAAATACACCTTAGTCTCTTTTTGTAACTGCCTCGAATTATGAAGACAAACACTAGTTGGAATTTAGTATTAATCAAGCGGAACTTTACTTTTATCAATACAATTATGGGGTTACTAAAAGGTCAAACCAATATCCAACTATAATACTTGAACCAAACCAAAGCAATATAATAGAAGTCTTAACTGTCCAAAATATAGGAAAATTACAACCAAATTGAAATAAATCCAAAGTTCAAATTACATCCTTAAAATAGTCTAAATCTAAACAACTAAACTAATAGTCTCCCAAATACAATAAAGAGATCTAAACAAAAGGGGAGTCTTACTCCAACTCGGGTTCATCTTCCGCTCGCATATCCATTCTCCGTCGTGGTGCCATTGGCGTTTACTCTAAAAACAAAACCATTGGAAAAACATACAAAGCATAGTATTAGCAAAAAAGGCTGAGTATAAACACACTAGTGTGTCAAACAAGTTATTAAAACCTTTTTTTATTTAAGTAAATTCATTTTGAAATATGCTTTTTCATTTGATAAATCATATTATCATTCAAACCAAGTTCAATGGCTCTATAGTCATTTCAAATTCTCATTTTTCATCAAATCATAAGATCTCAATGGATTCATATCAATTTCAAACTCATATCATAAGTTTACATGGGTATTCTGTGAGTCATCCTGTGACTCGTTTGGTGGTCGGTCTACCGTCCGCGACATGTCCGGCAAGTGTAACACAATGATATTGTGAACAATATGCGCTCAACATTGGTGACCCGTTTAATCATGCACACAACATTTGTTGTGGCATATGTACCGGCCATTTAGGCTAAAACATTTTTGTATATAATATATATCTTGTAATTTCAATAGCATTTAAAAGTCAAAAATATTAACTTTTTCCTTATGATAAACATCTTTTATTTGCACATAGTTTAACATACTTTATTTGTGATTTAGCAAAATCAAATCATAATATTTCCCACATGGGTAAAACATGCTTAGCACAATCATATCATCAAACATATCCTTTGTATTATATTGGGGCATCACTAGCATGTATGGAAATGCATCGTAACAAAAAGTGATTAAAATTCAATACGATTTTTCAAGGGAACCACTAAAATGTTTCGTTTCAATCCTTCTTAAAGTAAATATAACTTAAAAGGGTTTTGATTTCATTCAAAACAAGTAGAATATGATTCATAAGTCTATAAAATCATTATGACATAAGATTTCATAAAACATTATTTTCTTAAATACGAGATAGTTTTACCGGTAATAAAATCGATAATTGATTTACAAAATACATATTTATTTTGCAACAAGGCCCAAATTAATCAAGTCATTATAATACCTTATTTAAAATAAATTTAAGGTTGTCCCATCAGATTATAATTGGTTATGTGAATTTACAACGATCTTACGATTATTTTTGACAATTTAGGTATTTATCGTTATTTAAATGGTGTCTTAAATTCGTAAAATTTATAAACCATCTAAGTTAAACTTATTTTATACTATAAGGAATAGGTTTATAATTATAAATTTTTGATATAGGTCTATTTTTACCCAAATTTAATTAACAATATTACACCTTTTAATAAATAAACATTTTCTATTAATTTGATAAATTAGTAAATAATTAATAATTTATTTTATAAAATTATACCAAAGTTCATATAACATGTTTATTTTATAATCAAGTCATATAACATGTTTAGTAGGCCATTTGAACTTATAAAAGTTATGTATGATGTTCTATTATTTTGTATAGACATTTTATCGATAAATAGAATAAAATAGGTTTAAAATTATTTGAGTCCAAATAAAATATTATAAAAATTCTATGATATTCCAGAAGCTATTTTAAGAGGTATATAATTTTATATAACCATTAAAATCATGTGGGGTATTTTTAATAATTAATATTGTTATTTTACCGATAAACCAAATAAAATTTATTCAAGTCCATATATGGTCACGAAAATCCATATAAATTTTTGAACATGTATCTAATGTTTGTATAAGTATCGCATAAAATTTTCATGTCCAAAAGAATCATTTAGTATTTATTTAATGTTTTACCGTTTTCTCACTTACCGATTATTAGTGATGGCCACAAAGCGAGTTACCCGGAACCAAACCGGTTCTGAACCGCTTTAAACTGTCCCGAAACCAGAACCGTTCGCGACAGGTTCCGAACTGGCCCGAACCGCAGCACCGTGAAACCGCCGGAAAAAAGTTGTCGAAACCGTGAAACCGCCGGAAAAAACTGTTTGAACCGAACCTAAGAACCGCAGGCCGAAACCGAACCACAGGTTCCATGGAACCGGAACCGAAACCGGTCCGGGTGAACCGGCCTAGCGGTTCTGGGCCGATTCTTTGGAACCGTCCGAAAAAGAGCCGTTAATTAGCCGTTGTGATTTTTACTATAAATACACATCACTTTCAAACCTTTTCATTCACAACTCATCTCTTCTCTTACTCTCTCTACTTAATTACTTAATTACGCAATTATTTTCTTAATTACATAATTACTCTTTTAATTACTTCTTAATTTAGTTAATTACATAATTAGTCTATTAATTATTTATTTATTTATTAATTCTATTATTATTTCAATATTATCATGTCTTATTTTTTGAAAAAAGCCTCTAAAAAAGTTACTAAAGTGGCAAAATCACTGGGAGTCGGCATGGCCACGGGGCGGGTTACCCGGAACCGAATTGGTCCCGAACCGTTTGGAACCGGATCCGGAACCGGAACCGTTTGCGACAGGTTCCGAACCGCCCCGAACCGCGAAATCGTGAAACCGCCGGAAAAGAAGTTGCCGGAACCGTGAAACCGCCGGAAAAAAACGTCGTGAACCGGGTAAAAAACCCGCGGTTTGGAACCGGAACCGGTCCGGGAGAACCGGTCCAACGGTTCCATGGAACCGGTTCTGGAACCGGAACCGGAACCGGTCCGGTTGAACCGGCTCAACGGTTCCGTGGAACCGGAACCGGGACCAGTCCGGTTGAACCGGCCCACCGGTTCCATGGAACCGGTTCGCCAAAATGTTACCGTTTATGACCGTTAACTAGCCGTTGGAGTTTCCTCTATATATACTCATCACTTTCAATCATTTTCATTCACAACTCATCTCTTCTCCTACTCTCTCTACTTAATTCTTTAATTACGCAATTATTCTCTTAATTATATAATTAGTCTTTTAATTATTTCTTCATTTAGTTAGTTACATAATTAATTATTTATTTATTTCTTAATTCTATATTTCTATTATTACTTCAATATTATCAATCATGTCTTCATTTTTGAAAAAAGCCTCAAAAAAAGTTACTAAAGTGGCAAAATCATTGGGAGGTTCCAGTTCGTCCAAAAGAAAGGCCACTTCTACTCCGTCGGTATCAACAACACCTTCCATTAGTAATTATAATTATGAACATAATTATCCGGAAGGGTACGACCCAGAATTACATAATTATGCAGAAGAAGTGGAAAGAGAAATACAAATTGATGAAGAAGAACAACAAGAAGAGGAACCAACGACCCCTATTGGGATACATATATCTCGACAGTCATCAACAAGATCACATGAAGAACAACAACAACAAAGACAAGCTCGTGGTAAACGAGTCAATTTCCAAACTATCGATTAGTTTTATAATTTTATTCTTCAAATTAATTAAATTTTAAATTATTTATTTATTTAATTATAGTTTTATAATTTTAAATTATTTATTTAGATGAAGATGAACCAGTAAGACAACTTTTTCCGGCAATGCCACCTCCTAGTGGTAGAGCTGTTTCACATGTGTGGTCGTATTCACAAAAGAACCAACCGAGAATCCAGATATTTTCTTATGCACTTGTCAAATTTGTGAAAGTCAAGGAGTAAAGCCCTTAGTTGCATACAATTTCGCCAGAGGTAAATACTTTTTAAGTTTTTTATACATACATTATATATTCATATTTTATAAAAATTTATTTATTGTGTTTTGTGAATACGTGTTAGGTGGTGGTATGGGATCTTTTAACAAACATTTGGCAAAGAAGCATGGAATCACAAAAGAAACTCATGCAGCAAGCGGCAGCGGGACCACAAGTGGAAGTGGAAGCCGACAGACACAGTGGGACATTCCCAGCACAGGTATGCCTTTTAGATATAATCGTAATGATATGATTGATGAATTTTCTAGGTATGTAATTTGTGATGAATTGCCTTTTAACCACGGTGAAAGTAGGGCATACGAGCGTTACGCTAGAAAAACTATGCAACCATAATATAGAGCAATCCCTAGGAGCACTCTTAAAAGACGCACAATTAAATTATATGAATCAATGCGCTATGAATTAGTTAAAATGTTTAAATCTTTTAATGGTAGGGTTAGCATAACAACTGACATTTGGTCTGCTCCCCCACATTTAGAATCTTATATGTGTGTAATAGCACATTGGATAGATCAAAATTGGATTATTCAAAAAAGAATAATTGCTTTTGAGACACTGCCAGAAAGACATACCGGTGAAAACATAAAATATAGATTAGTAGAGATATGTAGAGAATGGAACTTATTAGATAAGATATTTTGTTGTTCAACTGATAATGCAACCGCGAACATTAAATGTCTAGAACTTTTGTATAACGAACCTGCATTTAGTTTTATCCTTGGGGGTAGCTTATTACACATACGTTGTTGTGCGCATATAGTTAACTTATCTTGCCAAGCTGGCATAAAACAATTAAGCGATTTATTAGAACCAATTAGGGATATAGTGAAGTGGCTTAGGATTGGAAAGATAAAGAGACGATACAAACAATTATGTGACCAATATCAACTTAAAAAAGTGTATTGGTCATTGGATACTCCTACACGTTGGGGCTCAACCAACGATTTATTAAGAAAGGCGATTGCTTATCGTCCAGTTATAACACAACTATATAGTGAGTGTACAGATAGTTACATAGCTGATGACACTTGGGAATTAGCTATAGGTGTACATAACATATTAGAAGCGTATGACCACGCGACTAAGATTTTTTCATATGTTTATGAACCGAACGTTCACTTAGTAATAAGTGAGTGTGTTACTATTTTTTATCATCTCCTTAAATATACGCATGATGATACTAACCCATATTTGAAGCCGATTCTTGCAGATATGATGGAAAAATGGAAGGCATATTTTACCGAATTTCCTTATATTTATGGAATCGCAACCATTTTGGACCCATGTTTTAAAACTGAGGTCCTTACTAAAGTAATAGGATTTTACTACCAATCGTTAGATCGCCCGCCTACTGATGTACATAATTATGTAGGAACATGTAAAAAATATTTAGCAGAACTCTATGATTATTCGGCACGTCCCTCTTACTATAACTCGGTAATAGCTAATATAATGAGTCAAGATGATAGTTTTATAGGATTATCTTCTTCCTCGACCTCATATTTAGAACTAGATAGTTATCTTAAACACCACTTTGAAATAGACCAAGGTAGTTATAAAATTTTAGAGTGGTGGAAAGAAAAATCTGTAAAATTTCCCATTTTATCGAGAATTGAAAAGGATATCCTTGCAATTCCCGCGTCAACAATTGTATCGGAGTCTGCTTTTAGTGCAGGTAGAAGAGTTTTGGACGAAAAGAGATCTCGTCTTGCTCCACAGAGTATTCAAATATGTATTTGCAAGAAAGATTGGGATCAAGCAGAGATTCGAACACAAGGACTAAGGAATGATGATGATCAAGACGACGATGATGATCCATGGATGATGATGGATACATCTGCATCATCGTCAGGAGGAGAGTCAGCGGAAGCATCTAACCAACCACATGATGATGACGAAGACGAATAGGATCAATCCGACAACGATAAATCAACATTCAACAACTATAAATAAAAGGTATGACAAAGAACTACGTGGGCTTTGATTCCTTCGGGATACGTAGGCTGCTTAGTATTCCTTTGGGTACTACTAGGTTCAAGTCCATTTTCTCCCTTTTTTTTATTAATCATCTTTATCGGACATTATCCTTGATTCGTTTGTTATTAATTTATTTTTTTCATTCTTTTTAGTAAATATTTCAATAACGATGACAACTTGACATGCAATGAATTTCGCTAATAATCAAGTAATCATCAAAGGTACGTCTGCAATATTATAGTATTTTTTTATTATATAAATATTTAAAGAAAAAATAAAAATGGAACCGATGGTCCGACCCGCCCGTCCCGTGAGTTGGAACTGCCGGAACCGCCTCATGAACCGCCAAGGAACCGTTTGGAACCGCCCGGAACCGGAACCGGAACCGGAACCGTTCGCGACAGGTTCCAAATGGAACCGGAACCGGGTGGAACCGGAACCGGAACCGGATGGAACCGGAACGGAACCGGACCAACCCGGACCGTGGCCATGCCTAACTGGGAGGCTCTAGCTGCAAAAGAAAGGCTACTTCAACTCCATCGATATCAACAATACCTTCGATTAGTAATTATAATTATGAACCAAATTATCCAGAAGGGTACGTCCACTTAGTAATAAGTGAATGTATTACTATTTTTTATCATCTTCTTAAACGTTCGTATGATGATACTAACACATATTTAAAGTCGATTCTTGCAGATATGATGGACAAGTGGAAGACATATTTTACTGATTTTTCTTTTATTTATGAAATTGCGACAATTTTAGACCCATGTTTTAAGACAGAAATCCTTACTAAAGTAATTGGGTTTTACTACCAATCATTAGATCGCGCCGCCTAGTGATGTACATAATTATGTTGGAACTTGTAAAAAACTTTTAGCAGTTGTTTATGATTACTATGCTAGTGTATATAACCCAAGTCGTGATACGTCTAGACGTGCTAGCGTCTCGGCACGTCCCACTTATTATAATTCCGTAATAGCTAACATAATAAGCCAAGATGATAGTTTTATAGGATTATCTTCTTCTTCACCCTCCACTTCATATTTAGAATTAGATAATTATCTTAAACATCACTTTGAAATTGACCAAGGTAGCTATAATATTTTAGAATGGTGGAAAGAAAAATCTATAAAATTTCCCATATTATCGAGAATTGGAAAGGATATCCTTGCGATTCCTGCTTCTGCAATTGCGTCGAAGTCTGCTTTTAGTGCAGGTAGAAGAGTTTTAGACGAAAAGATATCTCGTCTTGCTCCACATAGTATTCAAATATGTGTTTGCAAGAAAGATTGGGATCAAGCGGAGCTTCGAACACAAGGACTAAAGAACGATGATGATCAAGGCGATGATGATCTATGGATAATGATGGATACATTTGCATCATCGTCAGGACTAACAACCAGATGATGATGACAAAGACGAATAGAATCAATCAGACAACGATCAATCAACATTCAAGAACTACAAATAAAAGGTATGACAAAGAACTACGTGGGCTTTGATTCCTTCGGGATACGTAGGCAGCTTAGTATTCCTTCGGGTACTAGGTTCAAGTCCATTTTCTCCTTCTTTTTTTATTAATCATCTTTATTGTTTCTTATTAATTTATTTTTTTCATTTTTTTAGTAAATATTTTAGTAACGATGACAAGCAATGAATTTCGTTAATAATCAAGTAATCATCAAAGGTACGTCCGCATTATTATAGTATTTTTATATTATATTTAAAGGAAAAATAAAAATGGAACCGATGGTCCGACCCGCTCGACCCGCGAGTCGGAACCGCTGGAACCGCCTCATGAACCGCCAAGGAACCGTTTGAATTCACCCGGAACCGGAACATTCGAATCAGGTTCCAAATGGAACCGAAACCGGATGGAATCGGAACGGAATCAGCCCAACCCGGACCGTGGCCATCACTACCGATTATTAATAACCAAGTAAAAATTATTAAGGTCCTTAAATGCAACGAAACCTTACCAAAATTTTCCCAATTTTACTTACTATCCGTATGAGTATGTGGTCAAGTCCAATGTCTTTGTTTGGTAATTATTTTATATTTTACCATTTTACAAAATATCGTTAAACAATTTAACGATTACTTAAAAATCATGAAAAAATTCTAAACTAAATATATTCTGGCCAAATCTTGTTGGAGACATTATAATATGTTTTTATTAATTATTTTTGATGATGAAGAGTTCATCTAATACCATGTTTTATAATAAGAGTTAGAATCCATTAAAATATCAATTTAACTAATAATCTCAACTAAAAGTATCCAAGAGATTTTCTTAACATATAGCTACTGGAAATTTCTTTTGAAATGAATTTCAAATATTTTCAAATTCATATAATCATTTCCATCACAATAACTTTCACAAAGTAGTGTTAAACATGCCTTTAAACATACAATAATTTATAAAATCAACGTGCATGATGCCCACAATAATAATACATGTAATAAATTATTCCATACTCAAAATTATCATTTTGACATCATTTTTCAAGATTTAAGAACTTCTCTTTGAGAATTTTATTTTTAAAAACAAGTTTATAAACAAACTTTCCCAACTTGTTCTTAAATCCATTAAAAATCACCCCATGTGAAATACCTCGACCCCAAGCCTACATAAATATTCCGCAAGCTCCTACATAAGCTTCTATGCGTTCTTAGAAGTGGTTCCAACTTCGGGTCCTTGCCCTTCAAGTCTAAACTCCAACTCTTCAAGTAATTAAGCATATTGCATTCATCCAAAAATCAATAATAATTTTGGATTTCTAACATGCACTTAACTTTCCTTAGTTGGAGTTGTTAGACTAATACTTGTGATGATTTTGACATATTTGGAGTATGCTTATTATGTTGAGCAATATACTAATTAAGTCCCATAATTTTACTTAAATCCTTAAAGGAAGAAAATTTATAAGTTTGCAGAAATACATTTTCTTAGTTTCCAACTTTTATAGATTTATATAAGTGATGATTTTTCCTCTTTTTAGTCATAAAATATATCTTTATAACATACTTGATTTATGAGAAAGATTTCATACAAAAATCATTCTTATATGTACTTGTTCTAGTATAAGCTGTAAAAACAAAGTTTGTAAACTTGAATTTATAATACCTTGTAAGAATGCTCCAAAGTGATATGGATGAAGTATGATAAAATGAATAATATTTTTATAAAGTTTTTATGTTCATAAACTTCATATAAATAGTCATTTTGTAAGTATTTCTTTTGTAAGGAAATGAAAGTATTTTTGTTGGAGGTAATTAGAGATGGCCTTGTATTTGTTTATATGATTACCTTGAGGAGTATATGATGATTTTATTAATCTGGACAGCAACTATTATGCTCTAAAATGGGTGTTTTTCAAGTGGTTTTAGTGAGATTTTGAAGTAGAAAACATGTAGGACTTGTAGAGGCATTTGAGGAAAGTTGTTTGAATGAGTTTCTGAGTGTATTAAGTGACAATTTATGAGTGAAATGAAGATGATGGAGGGGCTGATTTTCTACAAAAAAAAAAAATCACATTCTTTGGCCCTTGTATTTGGTCTTTGCATGCATGTAATGATGCCCAACATTGACTAAGACAAGAGGGGGTCTTGGGTAGAACATTTAGCTTATGTGTGTAAGTGAATAAAGAGCATGCAATGGAGGAGAATGGAGTAGCTATAGCTGGTGGGTTATAGTTCTTGGGAGGTGATCTTTGTCCCCAAATTGATCTATTATAGTGTAGGAAAGGTTTATCTAAGATAGTTTAAGGTTTGGGTAAAAATTGTTGTACATGTAACAAGTTATGTAACATGTATTTCATGTTTAAAAATCAATTGTATATGTATTATAATTATCCCGAAATGTTATGGGTAGTTGCTCAACTTTAAGTTTTACCTCCAAAGTTTACGTTACTTGTTACACTTCATAACTACATTACGAGTTGACAAGTTTCTAATCATCGTAGAAAATTTTCAAATTACCACCATCACTAATTAAATTTTAATTAGTAATGAACAAATATATAAAATAAATTAGTCGCTAAAAACGACTAATGAAATCTCATTAATATTACGATTGTTTCACTTTTATACCTCGTTTGGTATCTTTAAGATTGGCAAAGAAAAAGGAAATTTCTTAGCAATGTATATTCCCTTGAAAAACATGCATTTCAACAAATTCACTTTTAGCAATGTATATTCTTAGTAATAATCAACGCACATTAATTATGTGTTCGAAATGGTTTTATGGAATTCTATTAGATTTTTCATCATCTCTTTCTGAGAAAACACCCAATATTTATTCAGATAATATAAATTAAGTTTCAAGGGAGATTAGGGTTTCAATATTTATTAGACTTGTAGGTATGTTGTGGACAGAGAGATGCAACCCCTAACTTCTCAACCTGTTCTCCCTCATCTTTGCGGAGAGAGATGTAACCCCTAACTTCTCCCTCAACTCCTAGTTTCTTATCCTATCCATCACAGTATTACCACACATCCACCTCAGCATACGGTGAAAGTATGTAATCTTAGCCAGAGGAAGCGTAGGAAGGTCAAGTTCACATGCAATTGATAATGTATTTTTAGTCGAGAATTTAAAACATAATTTACTAAGTATTTCTCAATTCTATGACAAGGGTAACTCTGTAAACTTTACTTCTAAAAAATGTGTTATTTCTAAGAGTGGCACATGAGAAACTTTTCTGGAAGAAATCCGTAAGAGGAACACTTATGTTGTGGACATCAACACTATTCCCAAATCAAATCTAACTTGTCACAGTGTTATAGAAGAAGACCCTCTTCTTTGGCAAAAATGTCTGCTAGTTTTTCGTTGATTAATACCTTAAGATTAAAAGACCTAGTAAGAGGTTTGTCGTCCCATACATACCAAAAGGATGAATTTTTTGATGCTTGTACCAAAGGAAAATATGTGAGGTCGTTCTTTAAACCTAAGAATGTGGTGACCACATCAAAACCGCTTGAACTTATCCATATGAATCTTTGTAGAACTATGAGAATCCAAAGCCATAGAGGTAAATGATATGTATTTGATATTGTTGATGATTACAGTAGATTTACTTGGACTATATTTTTTGTAAGTAAAGATGAGGAGTTCACTGAATTTCTTTCGTTTGCTAATAAAATACAAAAATCTAGTAATAATCAACTTATTCACATCAGGTCAAATCATGGTAAAGAATTTAAAAATTCAAGCTTTATGGAGTATTGCAATGAGCATGGCATAAGTCATAATTTTTCCAAACCTAGAACACTACAACAAAATAGTGTGGTAGAAAAAAAAATAGAACATTTTAGGAAATGGCTAGAACCTTGTTAATTTCTAGTGGCCTTTCTAGGAATATTTGGGCCGAGGCTGTTAATATTTAGGGCCATTAATTTTAGGGGCCCTAAGCGATCGGTCATCCAGAATGTGCCTAAAAACGCCCATGAAAAGTATTGTACCCTAGCAAGGAAACCAATTAGATGAGCAATATATCATCCTTTTAAGATCCACAATGATCTTGATTGGTTATTGAACTTTTTCAGTTTGTTTGTTAATTTCAAGCTTTTGTTGTTTTTTTTCTTTTTAGAAAATCAAAATAATAGTTTGACAAATAATCTTTTGAGTAAAATTTGAAGGTAAACTAATCATAATTTTTATTCCATTTTGGTCTGCTTTTATCAAAAATACCTCCTTTAACCTACTTATTATACCAAAATTTTTATTTAGAATATCTTATGACTAACTTAATACCAAAAAAACAATCTAAACCACTTAATAAACAAACAAGTTAATTAAATCAGCCAACAACTATCAACTATTTGTTAAACACCCCTAAAGTAATAATCAACTCACATTAATTATGTGTTCGAAAAGAAGTTAAGCTCTGAGCGGCTAATAGACTTTCAACAACCATTTTACTTTTTTTAAAATTCTCTGTCAAAGTCCTCCTAACTTATTCGAAAACCTTTAACATAGGTTTTTTTTTTTGTTTTTTTTTTTTTTTTTTAGTACGTACCACTACTAGCTAGCTTTTATTCGTTCTTTAGAAAATCATTATTTCAATATGTAGACTTTGTGGAAGACAATAAGGAATTAAGCAATGGTTTTATGGAATCCTATTAGATTCTTCATCATCTCTTTCTGAGAAAACACCCAATATTTATTCAGATAATATAAATTAAGTTTCAAGGGAGATTAGGGTTTCAATATTTATTAGACTTGTAGGTATGTTGTGGACAAAGAGATGCAACCCCTAACTTCTCAACCTGTTCTCCCTCATCTTTGCGGAGAGAGATGCAACCCCTAACTTCTCCCTCAACTCCTGTTTTCTTATCCTATCCATCACAATATTACCACACATCCACCTCAGCATACGCATCTTTATTACTTCCATCCTCTGTTCAAAAACCTTCTTTACGGGTCAACATTTTGTCCCATATAACAACGTCGGCTTAATTGCAACGCGGTAAAATTTACCTTTTAATCTCCTCGGGAACGTTTTATCACAAAGCACCCCGATTGCTGCTCGGCACTTAAGCCAACTCGCTTGTATACGATTAGTAACATCTCCATCAATCTCCCCATTACTCTTAATCACCGATCCTAGTTATTTAAACTTAGACGTACATGCAACAACTTCTCTCCTTATGGTCACATTTGGCTCCCCTATGGATTATGTCCAACTGAAATTGCATCGCAAGTATTATGTCTTCGTACCGCTTATGCGTAACCCTTTACCCTCTAAGGCTTCTCACTTCCAATTTACTATTAGCCTCCTCTGCTACATCGTCGGCGAAAATCATGCACCATGGTACGGTTTTTCAGATGGATTAAGAGATTTTTTCCATAGTGACCGTAAAAATGAAAGAACTTAGTGCTGATCCTTGATATAGTCCCACTTTAATTGGAAAAGATTCTGTTATACCCATCAGTGTATGTATGTTAGTCGTCACTCTGTAATACATGTCCTATATTACCTCAATGTACCTTCGTGAAATACCTCTATTCTTGAGGCTATCCTAAACGATGCTTTGTGGTATGCTATCTTACGCTTTTTCCAGGTCAATGAACACCTGACGCAAATCCTTTTTTCGCTCCCTTTACTTTTCCATCAATCTCCCCAAATCATGGATTGCCTTGGTGCTTGATTTTCCCGGTATGAATCCGAATTGGTTCTCTCTAATTATCGTCTCTCGTCTAAATCTTTTCTCGATCACTCTTTCCCACAGTTTCATAGTGTGGCTTAGAAGTTTGATCCCTCTATAGTTTCAGCATACTTGTGTATCACCCTTTTTTTAAACTGTGGAATAAGTGTGCTAACCCTCCATTCTTCTTAATCTTATTAGACCTTAACATGACATTAAAGAGTTTAGTAAGCCACTGAATTCCCTGCTCTACTAAACCCCTCCACACCTCAATCGAAATATTATCAGGTCCAACTGCCTTTGATCTCCCATTTTTTTGAGAGCTTTTCCTACTTCCGCCATGGTAAGATCAATAATCGACCCATGATTTAATGTTGGGTCGATTATTGATATTACCACGGCGAAAGTAGGAAAAACTCTAAAAAAATAAAGAGACATGCGAGATTAGAATACCCACTTTATTCTCCCAATAATGATGCTTCATTAAGTATGAGGTCTAATAGTCCAACCCAAACTCATCTACACCATCATTGAAATACGATGATTAAAACATGAGTTATTTTTTTAAAGATGTTTTTTGTTCCATAGCACCTCCATTGCAGATGATGCCTCCTAATTGAAAAACCAAATTATTACAGGCTCTACACATAAGGCTATTAATGGACAATAAATACGATGCTATTTTTGAATTGTTGTGGGTTGAAGAAGTTATAAGTTGATGTGTTTCATTATTAGGTGCATTTAGAGACCCCAAAAATGTTTTTCTTGGCGAGACAAAATGTAGCGCTAGTGAAATCAAATGTTTTAGCATAAAATATATTTCAAGCGTAATGTGTGAGTTGATTACTATGTTAGGAGGGTTGGCTTTATTTTGACAAATAGAAGTAGATGTAACTATGAGAACGATGGTTGATCATTTTATCAATGTAAATATTCATTAATTTACTTGTGAGCATTAAGTGGTAAGTCTTATACTTCCTCCGTTCCATAATACCCGCTATATTTTTTATTTTTAGCAATTTCATATTACTTGTTACATTTTCGTTTTTAGTAATAAAACAATCATTTAAATTTCTACCTACCTCTAATTTTATCCTACTACATACTCTATACTCTATAATAAAATACTATATAATACTCTATAAAGTAACCTAACAACCTATTTTTTTTTCAATTAACAATAATAAAATACTATACTCTATAAAGTAACCAATCAGCTACTACTTTTCTTAATTCTCATGCCCATGCAAATGTAGCAACTAAAACGAAACGGAGGAAGTATGTGTTTGTTAATAAGAAGTGGATATTTCACCTAGATTCTTATTGGAGATGAGATAAGAGGACATAATAATGGCATTTTTCAACTGCACGCAAGCATTGAATGAGGTCCTTGATAACTATGACTTATAAGAGCTTGGGTGGAAATTGTATAAATACACACGGAGTAACCAAAGAGGGAAGAGCTTTATTGAAGATAGATTTGATAGGGTTCTTGGGAATGCTGATAATAAGAGCTTATTTAGGAATACCAATTTTTTTAAAAAAATACTTTATGGAAACTCATCATTCTCCCATCACGCTTTTGATAAATATAGATGATGAAGAAGTTAAAAGAATTTGTCCTTTAAACTCCACTTTTTTTGATTTAAGGGTAAGTGGACTAATGCGCATAACATTGACACTACTAGTTTTAACATATAAAAGGAGGCTCATTCGATCCATTATACGTACTTAGGAGGCAAAAGTGATGTTTTGTGGGAAAAAGGCTAAGAAGTGAAATGCTATGATAAAAGACTGTTGTTTGCACAAGCAAATCCAAAGGAAGGAAGAAACGTTCATATAAAAGTTAATTAATTTATTGATCTCTTCTCCCATTAAGCCTACATATTTCCATTGATCATCAGGTATATATGTTGGACTCTCAAGTAATTAATAAGATAGCGATGAACTGGGACTTCATTTCTCAATGGCGGAAATTTAGAGTGCTCTTGATGAAATTTATCCTTCTAAGTCCCCTACACTCTCCTTGCTCTTTTTTATAAAAAATTAATGGAAACTAATCGGGTTGAAATATGGAAACTCAATGGGTTTAAAGTTTTCTTAAGATTTTGGATTTTTTAATCAAGGTTGAAATATGCTAGTTGGTTTCAATTATAATTACTATGTCCTTATCTCTTATGTAAAACAATTGTAAAAAATAATGAATTTGAGGCGTATTATCTTGTGTAATGTCTCTTACAAGCTGATTAATGAAGGTATCATCCCGTTGAATGTTGAAGAAAATAAAAGTTCCTTTGTTCCATGACGACTCAGGGTAAAAATATATTACTTTCTTCAAAGATGTTTCATTACATGAGATATACACAAGCTAAGAAGAGATGTATAATGATGAAGATTGAAGTATAACCCATTTGTGATTTGATCTATCAATAATTTGCAGGAGAGAAAGAGAAAAAAAGAAGACAATATTATTGAGAATGAATGAAAATTGATTATGAACATACAAGTGTTAATGATATATATATATATATGTCAAGAAAGGACTAAGAAAGAAAAAAACTAAAACTTAACAAACTAAGAACATGTTGTATTTATAACAACTATATTAGAGCTGGCAGCAGCATAGCTAATATTTATGAACTTGTGTTATTTGTTCTAGTATCATTAACACCCCCCCCAAACGAGGGATGGATGACATGCCTAGTTTGCTCATCAATTGATAATGCTGGTGAGAGGGCAAGATCTTAGTAAGTACGTCAGCTGATTGATTCTTGGTTGGTAGATATGTCAGCTGAAGAAGCCCCTCTAGAACCTTGTCTCTAGTAAAGTGACAATCGATGTCAATGTGCTTAGTACGTTCATGGAACACAGGGTTCCTGGCAATATGTATAGCACTTATATTGTCACAATGCAGTAGAACAGGCTTCAAAGATGTGAGTTGTAGTTCTTCTAATAGCCTTACTAGCCAAGTAACTTTACTTGCTGCAGAGGCCATGGCTCTGTATTCAGCCTCACTTGAAGACCTTGAAACTATCCCTTGCTTCTTGGATTTCCAACTTATTGGTGAGGAACCTAATAATAATATGTATCCTGTGATAGACCTTCTGCTATTTGGACATGAAGCCCAGTCAGAGTCAGAATAAGCTTGGAGTTGTAATTGATCAGAACCTTTAATGATAATACCTTGGCTTGCTGTAGTATGTACATAGTTCAATGTGTGTTGTAAAGCAGAAGCATGTGGGGTGCGAGGGTTTTGCATGAACTGACTAAGGTACTGAACTGTATAGGCTAGATCTGGTCTGGTGTTGGTTAAAAAATTAAACTTAGCAACCATTGTTCTATAATAACTGGGATCATCATATAGTTGGCCCTGATCAGTTGTTAATTTGAGATTTTGTGGCAGAGAAGTAGCAGATTTGAAATTTTGGTGTTTGGATTCTTTGAGGAGGTCTTTGGTGAACTTTGTTTGTGAGAGAAAGATTCCTACAGCAATGTAATTAACTTCCAACCCTAGGAAGTAATGCAGAATCCCTAAGTCTGGAGGTAGTGCTTGAGTTGTGAGATGCAATTAATATCATTGCCAGTCAAAATAATATCATCAACATAGACAGCAACTACTGTAATGTTATGGCCATCCTTCTTTATGAAGAAACTATAATCATTTTTTGATTGAACAAAGTCTTGAGATTTTAAAGAAAGCATTAATTTGTGAAACCATTGCCTTGATGCTTGCTTGAGACCATATAGAGACTTTTTAAGTAAACAAACCTGATTTTGTGGATTTGGAAAACCTTCTGGAACTTTCATATACATTTCCTCATTTAGATCACCATGAAGGAAAGCATTATTGACATCAAGTTGAAATTTGTGCCATTTATGATGTACAACAAGGGCTAGAAGACTTCTTACTGTGGCCATTTTGACAACAGGAGAGAATGTTTCATCATAATCAATACCATGCTTTTGATTGTATCCTATAGCTACTAACCTGGCTTTGTATCTTTCAATAGAGTCATCAGCATGAAGCTTTACTTTATAAACCGATTTACTCCCAATAGGTTTCTTATTATTAGGTAGGTCAACTAACAGCCAAGTTTTATTTTCAGACAAGGCTTGTAATTCCTTCTGCATTGCATGAACCCATTTAGGATCTTGAGAGGCTACCTTGTATGAAGTAGGTTCAATAATAGAGGTAAGATGAGCCATAAGACATTGCTGTGAATTGGAGAGATCATTACAGGACATCATAGAACACCATTTGTTAGTAGCACAGGAAGCAGTATTACAAACATAATCTGAGAGGTAAGTGGGGATTTTTGTCTGTCTGTGAGAGTGTCTTATAGGAATTTGAGGTGTGATATTATCATGTTGGATAACACTGGTTGAAAGATCAAGAGTATTAGAGGGTGATGTGTCATAATGAGTCTGAGAAAAATTATTTTCAGTTGCTGTAGTATGTTCTGAAATAATTGGGGTTTGAAAGATATCATCCACTAGTATGTTATTATTTGTTGATATGGGTAGGAAAAAGGGATAATGTGGTTTATTATGTGTTTGGGCTGATTGCTGATGATAAGGGTAATGTTTTTCATAGAAGGAGACATCTCTTGATATGATGATAGTGTGTGTAGTGAGGTCATATAGTTTGTAAGCCTTCTGGTTGTTAGGATAACCAAGAAATATGCAAGGATTTTCCCTTGTATCAAATTTTGTTTTATGGGGAGAGGTATTTGAAGCATAGAAGAGACAACCAAAACATTTTAAGTGATCCATTTTAGGAGGAATATCAAGCAAGTTTTGGTAGGGAGAAATGTTGCCTATGCTTTGTAATGGCATTCTATTAATTAGATATGCAGCTGTTAGAACACATTCTCCCCAAAATTTTATGGGAATATTAGATTGAAAGTATAGAGCTCTTGCAGTTTCTAATAAGTGTTTGTGTTTTCTTTCCACAACACCATTTTGTTGTGGTGTATTAGGACAAGATTTATAATGAATTATGCCTTTAATGTGGTAAATATCTTTTATTCTGCCTGCACATAGCTCAGGTGCATTGTCAGTTCTTACACTTTGAATATTGCTGTGAAATTGATTAAAGACATATGAATGAAAATACTCAAAGATAGTAGGCACTTGAGATCTGTTTTTCAATAAAAATATCCAGGTAGTCCTGGTAAAGTCATCAACAATAGTGAGGAATGAAGTGCATTTATTGTATGTGGAGTGCTTATAGGGTCCCCATACATCCATGTGTAGTAATTGAAAAGCTTTATTTGTTTTTATTGAACTAGTTGGAAAAGGGGAATCTAGTTTGTCTTGCTGAGGGACAAATTTTACATAGACAAGGTTTTATGCAATCAGAAACATTTAAAGAAGGAAAGATATGTTTTATTACAGGGAATGGTGCATGACCTAGTCTGAGATGCCATAGCTTTGTGTGTTCAATATCTAAAGCAGCACATCATATAGAAGCAGAAGAGTCTTTTTGAGGTTGTTGGTTGGATTCAGGAAAGGTGTCAACAAGATGGTAGAGTCCTTGTACGAGTTTACCAAGCAAGATTGGCCTTCTCAGAGAAGGGCCCTGAACGGAACAACAATTGTTGAGAAAAGTGAGGGAGCAATGCATATCACTACAAAGCTTGGTGACAGAAATTAGATTGAAATTAAAAGCTGGAACATGGAGAACATTGCTAAGGGTGAGTTCTGGACTTAAAATAACAGTGCCTTTATGAGCTATTTTTATAAGATTTCCATTTGGAATGGTTATGGTATTATCAATATTATCAGAAACAGTAGTGTAAGACTTAAATAAAGAAAGATCACAACACATGTGGTTTGTAGCTCCACTGTCAATTATCCAAGTAGAATTGGTCATAGAAAGAAAACAAGATTTACCAGCTAAAAGGCAGGTGGTGTCATCATTATTAGCCTCAGTTGTTGGAATGCTTTGAGTATCATGTTGACCAAGAAGAGAAAGAAGTTGGTTGTATTGATCAAATGTAAGTATTGGAGATGCAGTTTGATTGTTGTTGGAATTATCTGCTTGGACCATGGCAGCAACCTTCTTGTTGTTCCAATTGTCTCTAGTAGAATTAGTTGGGAAGCCATGCAGTCTGTAGCAATTTTCTTTTGTATGACCCTGCTTCTTACAATAGTTGCAGAATAGGTTGGATTTTCTTGTGTTGATGTCATTAATGCCATAGTGAGGAGGTCTATAGGTGATATTTTGAGACTGAGATGCAGTATTAGTATTATTATTATAGAATTTCTTTTTATTAACAGCAGCAAGACTAATAACCTCATCAGTAGTAGTATTGATGTGGGAGGCTAAAGCAGAATGTTTCTCTTCTTGCATGATTAATCTATAGGCATAAGATATGCAAGGTAGAGGTTGTTGCATGAGTATATTACCTCGGATAGTTTTGTAGGCAGGATTAAGTTTCATGAGAAATAGAATTAACCTTTGCTCTTCTCTCATTTGTAGTAATTTGCTGTTGATTCCACAAGTACAATTGGTACAATTACAAGTAGGTAGAGGATTTGAAGCATCAAATTCATCCCATAGCATCTTGATCTTTGTGAAATAAGTGGAGAGACAATCGGAACCTTGGTCAATGTCAAAAATTTGTTGAGTGAGAGAGTAGATCTGTGTTCCAGAAGTAATTCCAAATCTTTCTTCAAGATTTTGCCTAATTTCTTGTGCAGTTGGGAAATACAACACGCTTCTAGCAATCTGAGAATCTAGCACTTTCATAAACCAAGAAATTATGGTACTATTGATTCTTTCCCAGGCTTTGAAATTAGGGTCAGTAGAATTAGGTTGTGGAATCTGGCCATTAATGAATGCAAGTTTATTCTTGGATGAAAGAGTGATTGTAAAAGATCGTTTCCAATCATTGAATCCAATACCATTGAAAGGGATTGGAACCAATAAAAGCTGAGAATCACTCGGATGAAGGTAATAGGGTGAAGTGGGATCTTGAATAGGGTCAAGGGCTTTATTGCCGGAACTGTTTTGAGTAGTAGACATGATTGAGGAAGAAAGAATGTTCAAGAAAAGGGTTGAGATGATATAAAAGAAAGAAGAAAGATGAACAAAAAAAAAATCAGATGTAAAAAAAAAAATCAGTAAATAATGGTTACCAAAGGAATGGAAGATGATCTTGTTAATTCAATTAGGAACGGGAACAGCAATAAGAGGGGGGGGGGGGGGGGGGGGGGGGGGGGGGGGGGGGTGAATTGTTGTTGTTACGAGCTTAAGCGTTTTTGCCCTGTTTTTGCGGAATTGAATAAAATAAATAAAGCTTAAACTTAGAGCAATAAAAGAGAAACACACGATTTTTACGTGGAAACCTTCTGGGCCTAAACAGAAGGAAAAACCACGACCCCTTGGGATTTCTAAAAACTCCACTATGTTTAAGGCAATTAGTTACAATTACAATAAACACCTTACTTCACTCGAAGCGAATCAACTAGGCCAACTCTTCTCTCTCAAAATGCTTTACTCAAAGCAACAAACTTAGCTTCACTAAAAGCTAAACTCCACACTAGCTTCACTCAAAGCTAATAAATTCCCCCTTAGACTCACCCGAGTCTAATTACAAGTTCTCACAAAAACCCTTACAAAAGGAATGAAATTCTCTAAAATAAATCAATGAGTTGCACAAGAAAATATTATGAATTAATTGGCAATTTTAAAAGCAAAATATTTCTTGTAGAATTTCCAAAAATAATCGCATGAAAAATAACAAAGTTTATACGTTTTTTTTTTCAATGCATGCGCTTAGAAACAGCCGAGTTCATTAGCTATTTATAAAAAATAAAATCTCTAAAAATAGAAAAATATTCCAATCCATTATTCCCTGTCAAAAGATCATGGGAATGATGTGGATTAAACTACCAAACGGTTATTTCCACAAGCCTTGAATAAATCAATCATACGATTAAAGCAATAATAACCGCTGTTTCCTAATAATAACCGCTATTCCCTTAAGCAGCAGTTTTTTCAGCAATTGTTCCTGTTCCAGTACTAACTGCTGGAATGTTTTTGCTATTTTTAGAAACGATTATACTTAATAAAACTAGACACGATAACCTTTTATCAAAAATAAAGACCGGTTAATAGCTAAGACCTATTCAACAACCGCTATTTCTATTTTTAGCAAATCCAATATTTACTAAAAATAGATCCTAAAATAAAGGACCTTTTTTTTTTTGGAGATTCATACGAAAAGAAATTTTTAGAAAACTTTTAGCCAATTAACTATAATAAATAAATGCAACAAATTAATTTTAGTACATTAACTAAAAATAAAAATCAGAATTTATTAGTTAACGTTGGCTGACTTCAGTTGGGAACAGTGCGCTGTCTCCAAAATCCAGTTTTGTTAGAACATCCAACTTAGGAACAGTATACCTGTTGTCTCCATTTTACATCCCAAGCGATATACTTCTTCTAACATCTCTTGAATCCTTTTGACACGAACTTTTACATGAACTAAGCCATAGGTACTATCAACGATCATAATTACGACCGGATATCGACCTGCACCCAATCTCTAAACACAAAAACATATTTGTTTAAATAAAGTGTAGTCATCATCAAAACTCAAGAGGTCCAACAAATTCCCCCTTTTTGATGATGGCAAACTTTTAAACAAACTTAAAACAAAATAGAGTAAACCATTGTTGAAGAGCATGTTAGAGATCTAAACCAACTCTTCTTAACTTAGTAAATATAATTTACCAAGCATATCATAAATCAAATTACTCTAAACATAAACACAACAAAAACTCATACAATTTCAGCATAAAACAGAAACAATGATGTAAAATTTTAAGTTTGTAGATCAGAGAAAAAAAAAATGTAGAGCTTAAAAACAGATACAACCAAAACAAGTTCAAAACAAGCATCATGTATAAAACAAGCATCATGTATAATCAGAAACATTATGTGTAAACAATATCAGAGCTTCAATGTATAATCAGAAACAATATCAGAGCTTCAATGTATAATCAGTAAGCAAAGCTCAGCAATGAATCAATGAATCATAACCTTAATCCTTATGCCCAACATGATAGATTTAATCTGAGCTAAATATATTCAAGCATTATTTAAGTTTCTGCCAAAGATTCCCCTTTTTGACATCATTCAAAAAGAATTTGAGCAATCAAACCACAACACTAAGCATATAGTCATAGTCAAAGAGAGAATGAGGATGCACAAAGTAAAAAGCAGTAACAATGAATGAAAACAAGATCAGCTATGATTAATCGTCACAGATAGTTAGTAGCATAAAAGAAAACGTAGTTTATAGTATGAATTAGGACAAACAGTACCCCAGCTGGTACAAATCAAAAGCAAGAAAAGATTGTTTGATTATAGTGATGGTTGCAACGAATAAGAAAATATTATGAATATCAGGAGAAATTAAGATGCAGGAGCTTCTTCATCTATATATTCTGTTTCCACCTCTACTGTGTCGAGCTTGGCCCCCAAACGTGCTTCCATTTGGTCCATTTGAGCAGATAGTGAGGCTATAGAAACACGAATTTCATCTTTAAAAACAAGGAAGCTGGACTGCAATTCTGTAATTTTTAGGAGAATGGAGGATAGAGGGGCTAAAGGAACTGTAGTGTCACCTAAACCTTGATTTTGTGTTGTGTGTACTGGTGGTGGTGATGATGGTATAGGTGACTGTGGTGGTGAAGATGGTTGAATTGGTGATTGTGGTGGTGAAGATGGTTGTATTGGCGACTGTGGTGGTGAAGTTGGTTGTATTGGCGACTGTGGTGGTGAAGAAAAATTATGAAATGATGGTGTGGCAGGTTTAGGTGAGGAAGGATGGCTTGGTTCAGCTGTTGTATATGAGGTTGAGTCATCATCAATAATAACAATAGGTTTCTTTCCTTTGGAAGCTAGCCTACGACTCTTCCTAGGGTTTGAACCAGGTAAAGAACTCTCCTCATCTTTCTCTTCTTTTTTCTCCACAGCATCCTCCACAGGTTCCTTCTCAACTTCCCCCTTACATGAATGTTTCTCCTGTTCCTCTTCAGAATGCCCCTCTGCCTTCTCAGTGGCAGAGGGAACATGCTCCTGTTCCTCCTTATTTACTTCCTCCTCCTCAACTTTTTCTTCATTTTCTTCTTCATTGGTGCCCTCAGATTGTTCAAAAATATTCTCAAGAGTCCCATTTTCATTTAATCTTAGATGCAAGTTATTCAAACACTTAACACCTACTTTGTTGTTTGGACCCATGGGATAATTTGGACCATCAAGAGGAACACCCAACTTCATAAATATCCATGTCAACAATCCACCATATCCTAACACATTACCCTTAAAAATACAATCATTCAAGTGACAAATCATCAAAGAGGGAAAATTAATCTTGATGTTATTAGCCATGCAATATATTAACGTAGCATCCCTTAAACTAACCTCACTTCTTTTAGATGTGTGAGGCAAAATAAATCGTCTTGCTATATTGTATAACAGCTTGTGCATAGGTGACAGCACATTGTGACTAACCTTTCCTCTTTTTTCTTTTATCCCTAAAAACTTCCAAATTATCTTCTCATTTATCTCAGAAAAATTGATTTTTGACCCAACAACGTATATATCAAATCCAGTGGAGGGAAAACCTAGCCATCCTCCTAAAATCAAACTATTAAATTCAATTTTAATCCCCTTAACAACACTAGTACAAACGCCATGGTCAAAAGAAAAATTTGAAACAAACTCGCGCATCAAGTTGGGGTACATTGAGTTGCAGCAGTGTTAGCCATTAAAGATTCCAAAATTGATTTTGCGAAATGGCGTGAAATTGAGGAAAGAAATTGGATTCATACCATTGTTTGTCTAGCCCGAAACCAACAATCATTTCTTTGGATATCTCCTCAGCACTAACTGGAACAACAACTTTTGCCCTTTTTGAAGACGATTTCTTTACTGTAGAGTCCCTCTTTCTCTTTTTGCTTTCATGCACTCCAGAGGCAACCGGGGGTTCTTGTTGCTTTCTTGATGAGGACTCAGTTCCGGTAATGAGAGGTGTTGGATGGATGATTTGTAGAGGTTTGGGTTGCTTCATTTTTGCTGTTTGGTTCTTGGTTTTCAAGGTGGTTTGAAGAATTAAGAAAAGGAAAAAGCAAGAATGAAATGATGAAATGCAATAGAAGGCTGTTTTGAAATGTAGTGAGTTGAAGACGGTTTTGAGAGTGAAATTGAAGATGAAATGATGGATTTGACGTGAGAGAATGGCTTTAATAAGTGTGAGGTGACGGTTATTTTTAATGAATTTGGTGCTTCATTGTCCTTATTTATGTATATGGACATAGAAAGTGAAATGGAAACAGACGAGTTTAGTGAAGAACTATGATGATTTAACTTCTGCTATTTTAATGGAGATTGCTGGGTGAATATATATATTAAATATTATGAAATTTTTATGAAAAATAAATGGAAATTTTGTGCTACTATAATCTGATCAAATCAATCAAGCAATCATATGAGCATTCACAGTATATACTTTTAAATGGTGCGTACCTGATCCTTTCGATAATCGATTTTTCAATCAAGATTTTGTGGTTGATCGACCTTTTCAATTTTCATTCTGTCTTTAAGGATCACATATGTCACTCACTTCAATGTAGCTTGATCATGCCAAGTTCCAATCTCATTTTTTCATGTTGTTCCCTTGGAAGCGGTTTAGTCATGATATCTGCTATTTGCTCGTTGGTGTTTACATGCTTTAAAATAATATTTTTATTTTCAACATTATCCTTAAGAAAATGATGCGTAATGTGGATGTGTTTTACTCGTGAATGATGCACTGGATCTTTAGATATGCATATGGCACTGGTATTATCACAATAAATAGGAACACATTCAAACTTAATACCAAAATCTCTTAGCTGCTGTTTTATCCAAAGCATTTGGGAACAGCAAGCTGCTGCTGCTACGTATTCAGCTTCGGTAGTGGATAATGCAACAGTGTTTTGTTTCTTAGAACTCCATGAAACTAAACATGAGCCAAGAAATTGTACCATACCTGATGTACTTTTTCTATTAACTAGATCACCTGCATAATCTGCATCACTGAAACCTTTCAAATCATAAACATCACTTTTAGGATAAAATAAGGATAAGTTGTCAGTTCCCTTCAAATATCTTAAAATACGTTTTACTGCAGTGAGATGTGAATCTTTAAGATTGGATTGAAATCTAGCACATAAACCAACACTGAAAGCAATATCGGGTCTACTAGCAGTTAGATATAATAAAGAGCCAATCATGCCTCTATACATAGTTTGATCAATATTTGTTCCATTTGGGTCTTCATCTAATCTAACATTTGTAGCCATAGGTGTATTGTTGGTTTTAGCATTATTCAAGCCATATTTCTTAAGAAGTTCTTTTATATATTTTTGTTGGTAAATAAAGATACCATTGGCAGTTTGTTTAATTTGCAAACCAAGAAAGAAATTTAATTCTCCCATCATGCTCATTTCAAATTCAGTGCTCATAAGGTTGGCAAATTCTTTACACAACAGTTCATTGGTGGCTCCAAAGATAATATCATCAACATATATTTGAACAACTAAAATATTCGAACCTCTATTCTTAAAGAATAAGGTTTTGTCAATTTTGCCTCTTACAAAGTCATTTTGAATCAAAAACTTTGATAGTCTTTCATACCATTGCCTAGGAGCTTGTTTTAAGCCATAAAGAGCTTTATCAAGCTTGTAGACATGATCATGACAAGAGGTATTTTCAAAGCCTGGGGGTTGTTCAACAAAAACTTCTTCATCAAGAAAACCATTTAAGAAAGCACATTTCACATCCATTTGATATAATTTAAAGTTCATGAATGCAGCAAATGAAATTAAGATTCTTATAGCCTCTAACCTTGCTACTGGAGCAAATGTCTCGGTATAATCAATACCTTCTTGTTGATTGTATCCTTTGACTACGAGCCTTGCTTTGCTTCTAACAATTATTCCATGCTCATCTAGTTTATTCCGAAATATCCATTTCAAGCCGATTACCTTTTTGTGTTTTGGTTTGGGTTCCAAGTGCCATACTTTATTTCTTTCAAATTCATTTAATTCGTCTTGCATGGCCACGATCCATTCGCAATCCTTTAGAGCTTCTTCATGATTCTTGGGCTCGAGTGATGATAGGAACGCAAAGTGTGCACAAAAGTTTCTCATTTGAGATCTAGTTTGTGTTCCTTTATTCAAATCACTTATAATCAAATCAAGAGGATGATAACTTTGATACTTCCAAGGTTTGGGCACAAATTCTCTTGTGGGAACAGTAGTATGTTCTGGTTCATCAGCTTGATCGTCATTCTGTTCAGCTACTGGATTAGCTTGCTCTTCTGTGGGAACAGCTGGATTGGGAACAGTCTGTTGGTTCTGGAGTACCGGCTGTTCCTGATCAAGATCGTTCCTTTCTGCCTCTTCTGGGATCAGCTGTTCACCTGCTGTTCCTTGATCTTGCATTTTCATTTCTTCTTCATCATTCTCTAGATTTGCAAGACCTATCTTAAAATTATTTGTATCCTGTTCACTTGACAAAAAGTTAGTTTCATCGAAAATTATGTGAACGGATTCTTCCACGCTCATTGTTCTTTTGTTATAAACTCTGTAAGCCTTACTATGTGATGAGTAGCCAAGAAATACTGCTTCATCACTTCTTTCATCAAACTTCCCTATATTTCGTTTTCCATTCACATGAACAAAACATTTGCATCCAAACACACGAAAATAGGAAATATTTGGTTTAACACCTTTAAGCAGTTCATAGGGTGTCTTTGAAGTGATTGGTCTTATTA
The DNA here is from genome assembly GCF_026212465.1 of Amaranthus tricolor. Classification (NCBI taxonomy): domain Eukaryota; kingdom Viridiplantae; phylum Streptophyta; class Magnoliopsida; order Caryophyllales; family Amaranthaceae; genus Amaranthus; species Amaranthus tricolor. The sequence continues at coordinate 14,226,965 of NC_080051.1, read as the reverse complement.
ATACACGATTCAAAATATAACATGCAATATTAACAGCTTCGGCCCAAAAATTTCTAGGTAGACCACTAGCAATTAGCATGTATCTAGCCATTTCCTCTAAAGTCCTATTTTTCCTTTCTACTACACCATTTTGTTGTGGTGTTCGTGGTGCCGAAAAATTATGCCTTAAACCATGTTCATTGCAATAATTCATGAAACTTGAATTTTCGAATTCTCTTCCATGATCTGACCTTATGTGAATAATTTGATTATTGGTAGATTTTTGTATTTTGTTAGCGAAAGAAACAAACTCATCAAAAGCTTCATCTTTACTAACTAAAAATAAAATCCAAGTGAATCTACTGTAATCATCAACAATAACAAACACATATCTTTTGCCACTCCGGCTTTGTGTTCTCATAGGTCCACATAGATCCATATGTAATAATTCAAGTGGTTTAGTGGTGGTCACAATGTTCTTTGATTTAAAAGATGATCTCACTTGTTTTCCTTTGGCACAAGGATCACAAATTTCATCCTTAAGGAATTTTATAGCTGGTAGTCCTCTAACTAGGTTTTTTGATCTTAATGTATTAATCAATGTATAACTAGCATGACCTAAACGCTTATGCCAAAGAAGTGGGTCGTCTTCTACAACGCTTAGATACGTTAGAATGGTTTTGGGAACAGTGTCCAGGTTCACTACATAAGTGTTCCCTTCCCTCAAGAATGATGTCTCCTGTGTCATTCCTAGAAATAATGCACTTTTCAGAAGTAAAATTCACAGAGTTACCTTTATCGCAAAATTGAGGATTGCTAAGTAAGTTATGTTTCAAATTCTCGACTAAAAATACATTATCGATAGCATGGGAACATGACCTTCCAACTTTTCCTTTGGCGATTATCTCACCCTTCATATTGTCACCGAAGGTTACTATTCCCCCATCATAGGCTTCAAGTGAGAGAAATTTAGATTTATCACCCGTCATGTGCTTGGAACACCCACTGTCGAGATACCATGAGCTGTTCCCCCTCACTTGGACCTGAAAAAAATTAATGGTTCGTTACAGGAACCCAGACTTTCTTGGGTTCCTTGTCGATTTTGCAAGAATCATTTTTCTTATTCTGAATGTTATCGACGTAGTTTCTGTTGGAGACAATGTACTGTCCTTTTTGGTGCACTAGTCCTTCAGATGACCAATTCCTCCACAGAAGGAACATAATCTGTCACTAGGAAGATCAACGTAAGCTTTCTTCTTCTTGTTACTCTTAAGATAACTTAGGCCTTTTAAATTTTTACTTTTAGCATCTTGAATCCATTTGGGAGTGATTTTGATTTTCCCTTTTTCTCTTGAGTTTAATTCAAGCTTATCATCATTAATACTGTAGGATTCTAGATTTAATTTTAAATTCTGAAAATTATTGCATAAATCTTTAGAGGATGCATCATTCAATTCTTCATTTAAGCCTAATAATTTGTATTGTGATAACTCAATATTAAGAATAACATTTTCCTTTTTAATTCTCTCCATATTTTCCTTTAGAATTATGTTTTGATCCAACAAACCGAAAAATCTATTTTGGACATCGTATCTAAAGGTGTTTATATAGGAGACATGGTCTTTGCTTACCTTGAGCTCCTTTTCTAATTGGAGACACTTGACATTGCAATTTTCAAGTTTAGCTTGTGTCTCCTTTAGCAACTCAATTAATTTATTTTTACTTAAATTGGATGGATGTATAGAAAATGGGTTAGAGATATGTACCTGCTTCCTTATGGGTTCCTTCTCCTTGCTTTCGTGCGCAGCCATGAGACATAGGTTAGCTGTCTCCTCTTCTTCGTGAACAATAGTTTCATTTTCACTTTCAGTTTCTCCCCATGCAACAATCATGGCCTTGCGAAAGTCGGTCTTGTTAAAGTTTTCTTTGTTCAAAGGTCTTCTTGAATCCCTTGTCTTTCCCTTGCCCTTTTCATTCTTCCACATTGGGCACTCCTTGATGAAGTGTTCGGTACTTCCACATTTGTGGCATTCAAGATTGGTTTTTGTTCTTCTTTCTTTGTTGTTTCTTTGATTTGTATACCAGCTATTCCTGAAGAACTTCTTGAATTTTCGTACCAGTAAGGCAGCCTCTTCCTCATCGCATTCTGACTCGTCCTGTTCCCCAACTGCCAGGGCCAGTCCCTTGTTCCTGGAACTGTCGGCTGTTCCCAAATGTAATTCATGCATCATTAGGGAACCAGCCAGCTCCTCTAGATTAAACTTTATAAAATCTTTGGATTCTTGTATAGCAGTAATCTTGGCCCTCCAGCGCTCATCTTGAGGAAGGCTCCTAAGGATCTTCCTTACTTGTTCATCGGTGGGAATTATTCTTCCAAGAGAGACAAGTTCGTTTATTATGTTGGTGAACCTAGTGAACATCTCTTGGATGCTTTCCCTTGGTTCCATAACAAATCTTTTGTATTTAGACATTAACAAATCAATTTTGGAATGTTTGACTTCACTTGTTCCCTCATGGGTAACAGCTAGTAGGTCCCAAATCTGCTTGGCAGATTTGCACCCCATTATACGATTGTGTTCATTTGGTCCAAGACCACAGTGAAGCAATTTTATTGCAAGAGCGTTTAATTCCATTTTTTGAAAATCTTCTTTTTCATATTCGGTTATTGGTTTGGGAACTACTTCATTGTTGGAGTTGGTAATGGTTACCTCAAAATCTCCAATTTAAATGACTCTCCAAACTTGATAGTTCTCTGCCTTGATGAAGATTTCCATCCTATTTTTCCAGTATGTATAGAATTTTCCATCGAACATTGGCGGTCTTTGAGTTGAATACCCTTCTTCCATTCGCTCGTTCATAATTGACATTTTCGGGAACACCAGGATTCTGCCCTCAGGGTTTCCGGATCTACTGGGAACAGGGCTCTGATACCAATTGTTAATTCAATTAGGAACGGGAACAGCAACAAGAGGGGGGGGGGGGGGGTGAATTGTTGTTGTTACTAGTTTAAGCGTTTTTGCCCTGTTTTTGCAGAATTGAATACAATAAATAAAGCTTAAACTTAGAGCAAAATAATAAAAGAGAAACACACGATTTTTACGTGGAAACCTTCTGGGCATAAACAGAAGGAAAAACCACGACCCCTTGGGATTTCTAAAAACTCCACTATGTTTAAGGCAATTAGTTACAATTACAATAAACACCTTACTTCACTCGAAGCGAATCAACTAGGCCAACTCTTCTCTCTCAAAATGCTTTACTCAAAGCAACAAACTTAGCTTCACTAAAAGCTAAACTCCACACTAGATTCACTCAAAGCTAATAAATTCCCCCTTAGACTCACCCGAGTCTAATTACAAGTTCTCACAAAAACCCTTACAAAAGGAATGAAATTCTCTAAAATAAATCAATGAATTGCACAAGAACATATTATGAATTAATTGGCTATTTTAAAAGCAAGATATTTCTTGTAGAATTTCCAAAAATAATCGCATGAAAAATAACAAAGTTTATACGTTTTTTTTTTCAATGCATGCGCTTAAGAACAGTCGAGGTCATTAGCTATTTATAAAAAATAAAATCTCTAAAAATAGAAAAATATTCCAATCCATTATTCCCTGTCAAAAGATCATGGGAATGATGTGGATTAAACTACCAAACGGTTATTTCCACAAGCCTTGAATAAATCAATCATATGGTTAAAGCAATAATAACCGCTGTTTCCTAATAATAACCGTTGTTCCCTTAAGCAGCAGTTTTTTCAGGAATTGTTCATGTTCCAGTACTAACTGCTGGAATGTTTTTGCTATTTTTAGAAACGGTTATACTTAATAAAACTAGACACGATAACCTTTTATCAAAAATAAAGACCGGTTAATAGCTAAGACCTATTCAACAACCGCTATTTCTATTTTTAGCAAATCCAATATTTACTAAAAATAGATCCTAAAATAAAGGACCTTTTTTTTTGGAGATTCATACGAAAAGAAATTTTTAGAAAACTTTTTGCCAATTAACTATAATAAATAAATGCAACAAATTAATTTTAGTACATTAACTAAAAATAAAAATCAGAATCTATTAGTTAACGTTGGCTGACTTCAGTTGGGAACAGTGCGCTGTCTCCAAAATCCAGTTTTGTTAGAACATCCAACTTAGGAACAGTAGACCTGTTGTCTCCATTTTACATCCCAAGCGATATACTTCTTTTAACATCTCTTGAATCCTTTTGACACGAACTTTTCCATGAACTAAGCCATAGGTACTATCAACGATCATAATTACGATTGGATATCGACCTGCACCCAATCTCTAAAAACAAAAACATATTTGTTTAAATAAAGTGTAGTCATCATCAAAACTCAAGAGGTCCAACAGATCTGTAGGCGTCTGATACCATGATGAAGATTGAAGTATAACCCATTTGTGATTTGATCTAGCAATAATTTGCAGGAGAGAAAGAGAAAAAAAGAAGACAATATTATTGAGAATGAATGAAAATTGATTATGAACATACAAGTGTTAATGATATATATATATCAAGAAAGGACTAAGAAAGAAAAAAACTAAAACTTAACAAACTAAGAACATGTTGTATTTATAACAACTATATTAGAGCTGGCAGCAGCATAGCTAATATTTATGAAGTTGTGTTATTTGTTCTAGTATCATTAACATATAATGTCCCTAAAGCTTTACATCAGTAAAGCATATGAGAGTATCAAATGGAATGTTTCTAAGGAGACAATTTTTAATAGGTATCATACTAAATTAGTGAATTAAATTATGTAGTGTGTAAAGTTCAATAAAAAATTATGCAATATATAACTTATGTCTCACATTCTTTCCTTGTTAATGACCAACCTACATATTCATCTTATCCTTAGAGGGGTCTTAGGCAAGTTGACCATATGTATCCGTATTTGTTTCTCTTTTGTGTTAAGAGCTTAGGTGCCATGATCATGAAAGTTGTTCACACCAAGGGTCTTTATGGTTTCAAGTGGTGCCTAATGCCCTCACTACCACTCATATTTTCATTGCAAAAGGAACAATATTTTTTAAGAGATAATCTTTGAAGGCATTGGTTACTAAGAAAATTATTCAAAAATGTGAAGAACTTTTGAGTCATTAGCTTAAAAGGACAAGTGTAAAGTTTTGTCTATAGGGCACACTTGTCTTGATTTAACCCGAGTTATGCGTCGAGCAATGTGTGGTGATTTAAACCTCTTTTTATCAAAGGTGTTAGATGGAAGGTGGGGTATGGAGAATATATAAATATAAATATGTGGGACGAGTCCTCGCTTGGAGGAATTTACAAGTGGCCTATTACCTCTTTGAAAGAGGTATTTGAGTTTTTAGTTTTTAAATTTTGCTTCACTGAAAAATAATAATTTAGCTAATGGACAAGTTTGTTAGGCTTCGTTTTGTGTTTGTGATTGGGAGTTGATTTTTCTTGAATCGGTGGCATTAATGGTACTTTTGCATATTTCTTCCTAGTTGCTTTCTATATATGATAAGTGCAATTATTTGCACTTATTGCGTCTATTTTTATGCTCCTTTGATGAAGTTGGTGGTTTAGGATTGTTTTTAGTCCATTTACTCTAGTTTGTAATATTTTGATCCTTTGGGAGTAACTGGGCCGATTTTGATATTTTGGGATGTATTTGTGCAAGAATTGTGGCTCTTACAATTGCAGGGTACTTTGAGAAGGAGATCGATGCTCGCGAGTCAAAGAATGAATGAAAGAGCCGCAAAACGATCCTACATATGAATTCCCAAGCCCCAGAGGAAAGCCTACTCGGCTTTGAGAAGCCTTCAAAGTAAAGCCTAGTCGTCTTTAGCATTTGGGTACAAGAATCATGGGCAGCGAGTAAAGCCAACTCTGCTTCCCAAGGAGATCAAGCCACCGTTGAGTCGGCTTAATGTTCTGAAAAATCAACAATATTGGCAATGACAAAAGCCGACTCGGCTTTTGTGAAAAAAACGTGACCGCCGACTCGGCGATAGGTTCTGGAAAAATCACTGCTTTTCTTTATCAAAAGCCGACTCGGCTTTCTTCTGAAGCCCTTGACTGCCGAGTCGGCATTTTCTTATGTAATGCCAGCAGTTAGGTTTTTCTTAGTAGATATTATAAATAGAGTTAGTTTTTTTTGGGAAAGTTAAGTTTTTCCTAAGTAGTTTTTTCTAAATTTTTTTTCTGCACTTTGGTTTTCATGTTCTTTGATTAGCTTTTGTTGAAAGACTTCGTTGTTTCATTAATGCCTCTTGCAATTTACATTATCGTTCTTCGTAATTAGTAAGTATTCTTTGTTAATTGCTTTATCATTTATCTCTTGCATTGAAATGATCCATCGTTTTATGTTTAGTGTTTCTTTTCAGTCATCATTTATTATGAATTACATATTTACCATCATGATTAGTGAGTAATCTTCTTCTCTAGGGTTAGGGTATAATTCCAAATTCGAAGCATGGAATGACATTTTATCGATTGATTGTGTGAGATTTGGGTCTATAATTAAATCTATGCTTAATGAATCTCGGTTTAAATATCTTTATTAACCTTTTCAATAAAACGGAAGTTTGAGATTAGGATTAATTTAGGATTAAGATATACTTAAGTTAAATTCCTACGAGTTTAGCCAATAAAACGGAAGTTTGAGGATTAACACTAGTTTGGTCTTAAATCGATATTAATCAATAATGCGGAAGCTTGAGATTAATTAGATCACATTTAATTATGTCGGTGACTCAATTTCATACAATCATGAGAGTGATCGATTCCCATGTTAGAATTAGGTGATGCCCGACACCCTAGAGTTTTTTGCATCATTGTTATCTTCATACAAGTTATTGTTTTAGTTTCAGTTTTTGGATCGTAGTATTAGTTTCCCCGACCATATTGTTTTCTTGATCCGTGTCTTGTAGTCATGAAACAACCAATTTGATAAACTCGCTTCTTTGTGTTCGACCCGTAGCTAAGTCAACCGTGCACTTGCGGTTATTAAAATTTGCACCTATCAATATATTTGACTGAAATTACAAGGCTTAAACAATCTAGCATATTCTCTATCTAGCACATTACTAAAGTAAGTAAACAATTTGCTTTGAAGACAATAATGTGACTCTTTTAACTTGTTAACATGTACTTTAAGCTTCTTGAGAAAACGAGTTGTTTGCGGATCAAACTTGTCACAAGAGAGTTAACTTTTTACTATTGCTAATTAAAGCCTAAGTTAGTCGTGATAAATGTTGGGTTTATTTGCAAAAAATGATGAAAAGGGGAAACACTTAATACTATTCCCTACTTTTAATCAATGCTCTATGCTTTTAATGTCGGATTTGGATCCGAGATTCCTCGTTCCTTCAAGAAAAGAATTTTACTAGAACTTTATTATCTAATGAATCCAGGTTGATTTCATCATCACTAAAACATTACTTTAAAACTGAAACAATTTGGATCAGGGGCAAAGCTAAGATTTCGAGTTAGAGAGGGTCAAATTATTCATATACAAGATTATTTTTTATATAAAAACTAGTTTATACTATGAAAATTTTAAACTCATATAGACTGAAATAAACTTAAGTTATTGCAAAAAGTACATTTAACAAATAGGGTTGAAACTTTCTTATAATTACCCATTTTGAAAAAAACTAAGTGTTTTTGACTTTATATATTTCTCTTCTAATTGTCTAAAAAAAACACTATTAAAATCAAGTTAGCAAAAATATAAAGCACACATACTTAAAAAAAGAATGAACGTGAAATTATGAAAGATAAACAGTGATGACATTATAGTATTAATCAAATTTATCAGTCTACTACAAATAATAGTTTAAATTTAAGTTTGATCCATTAACCTTAGATTACAAATATGTTATCCCAACTAATGACATATAGTAATTTTTGTTACAATTATGCACTCTTTAAATTATATAATATATTAATAAATGGGGCCAAAACTAAAATTATAAAGGATTATATTTTCGACCAGTCAGGCCTCCGCGGTCCCTCTAGTTTCGCCTATGCTTTGGATGAAGAAAAATAAAACGGAAGTAAATTTATTTGTTTGACTAACAATTTTACAAGGATAGTTTAGACGAAAAGGGAATTGAAAGGATTAATATCACGGCCCTAACTTTGTTAATTACATAATCTTTTCAAGTGGTAAGATCAAGCTCATGTTTGCATTTGATTGTAAATATTTAATATAGTAAAAAAGTCAAATTAATAAATTAAGGTAATTATAGATGCAAATGAAGTAAGTGACTTAATTGTGAAAGAGATGGAGTGAGAACAAATTAAAAAAAAAAAGAATGAAAAAGGAAGATTATCTTCCTTAAATGGAGGAAAAGTAGTTCTTCACCTTCCTCTATTGAGGAAACTAATTCTTCAATATCTCATACTGTCATACAATCAAATTACATTAAAATCTTTTCAAATTACTTTTGTTTTCCTATTTTAAATTTTATTCTTCTTTTAAATATTCACCCTAAATTAAAACATGATCTTATAAAGAAAATAAATTCTAAGTATGAATAATCATTAAACTATAATTGATATTCTTCGAATTTTTTTTTAATGAAAGTACTTTTAAATCTTAATTTCTTTAACACGTTCAATACCTTTGTTTATTTTATTTACACATTTCAGTCTCTTATTTATTTTTTGATTTATATTAATCTTGTTTATTTACCGACATTTTTAAAATAAAAAAGTTTAACAATATTTAAGAAAATAGAGTTAAAAAAACATAGTACACATCACAAATTGCACCTATATTTTGCCATACGAAATATCATGCGGGAGGAATAGCCATATGCCCATATACTATTTACCCTCTTCGTCTCATCTTATATTCTCATGACGAATGTTAATATAAATTAAAAAAAATTAATCTTTTAAATAGTATAGATATTACTTATTGAATAATAATAAAATTAAAGGTGTAAACCATAAACATTTAAATAATATAAAATAAAATTAATAAAAAATACATAGAGACCACAAATATTATAAAACGTCAAAATAAAAATTAGTAAAAGAAGACATGGTGACCATAAATTTAATAAAAATATAAAAAAAATTAGTGAAAAATTTATGAGTACTATATACATTAAAAAAATACTTCTATTAAAATAAATTAATTAGAATTATATCAAAAAAAATATAAAATAAAAAATACTTTTAAAAATAACAAATAAATTGACTAAAATAAAAAATAAGAATATCAAATTAATTAAAACAAAGGAGCAAATAATATTAATGCCATAATAAGACAACTTAAAATGCGAATATAATTCATACATCAACTAATCAACATGGCCAAAATTTTACCTTCCATTCCATATATATTATCCAACAAAACTGGGTGGATTCAAAACTATCCAAACGAAATTTCTTAGCAACACAGAAAAATGTAAAATTTGAAATGCTAGAACACAAGGAAACAAGACACTCACATTATGACACATTGAGACTAGACTACTTATAATGATTACTTGTAAATTATTTACAACAAGTAAATTTAGTTTTTGTCAAACAACTTCCTACCAACTTGAATAAGAAAAGAGTTTATCATGACATTAAACATAATATCATCTCACATGTCTTCCAATCGTACTTTCAGTAATATCGAAATTAATGTCCGACCTAACTTAATCTGTTTTATCTTTTATTTATACGAGTTATACCGAATATACGATTACAAAGCATGGAAGTACTGCCCGTGGATTAAAAACAAGAAGCTCTTCATCATCCATCCTACCTGGTCCTGCCACATTCCGGCCCACCAACGAGTCAAATCCAGGGTCCTCTTTATCAACCACCATCACATCACATCCGACCCGACCAGCAATAACCCGACAAACAAGCATGGCCCGTTTGACGTTCATGAAAGCAAACTCAGCCTCAACGTCGTCAGGGATCGCATCGTGGGCCCGAGAGCTAGTGGCAAAAGTGGAAATCCCATCTAATTTTGCTGAGAACCCGGCCCGAATAATACCACAAGCACTACAATAAACTTGATTACACAAAGCTGAATTACCATTTTGCCCCAAGTTACAAAGAAATGTCGTGCAATGGAACCTTAACAGTTCATTACCGTCGGCTATACATCTTTCGTCCCGCCTTATTGCCGCCGTATCGACGGCCCGTGAAACCGCCCGTGCCGCCTTAGACTTTACTCCCTCGCGAAATTCCTCGAATTTTGCAAGCATTTTTTGGGAGTGATGAATTTTCAAAATGCGATAGATGTTAATAGGCTTATCAACTTTGATATTATTCCAACCCGTGTTAAAAATGATCCAAACAATATTCTTACCCGAATCACCATCTCGGAGCTCCGAAACCGCATGTTTAATGGTTTGATGGGTTTCTAGAAGGCTTTGTTTCAGGAAGACTTCACCGCAAGTAGGGCAGGGAAAGATATCATTACGAAGGGGAAAAAACGGGTTTTCATTAAGGGAGGAATCAAACTCGGATCTTGACCCGGCCCGTCGCTTACGTGGAGGAGTATGGAGCTCCGAGTCACGAATTGATACTACTATGGAATGTTGAGATGATCTTGGTGAGGAAAACGACGTCGTTGTAGAAGTATTAGTTGGGGTAGGAGGGCGTGTTTGGCTGTTGGTGCGTTTATTAGAAGGGGAAAAAACTCTTTTAATAAAACACCAAGAAGAGGAAAAAGCTTTTTTAGGGGAGAGATTATTAGATGATTTTCTCTTTTTAGTTGGGAGATTAAGATCATAATTATTTTTCTTATAATAAGAAGAGGAGAATATGAAGCAACCCACATGAAGGAGAAGGAGGAGGAGAGATAAAAAGAGCTTATTGAGGTGAGAAGTTAAGGTTTTTGCCATTGTTAATGGTGGTGGAATGGTGGTTTTTGTTATATTGAGGCCTTGTTTAGTTTAGTCCATATTATTATGAGAGAGAGAGAAAAAAAAGGCTAGAGCTTTAGGAGAAGAATAAAGGAGGGTAGGTGGAGGAAAGTTCTTGTAGTAGTAGGGAATAGGAAAAATAGCATCTTATGATGTATTGTTAAACATTGGAAAGATATAGTAAGAAATTGATTTAAGGATGGGTTAATATTAAATAATAAGAAATTAGTGAGTACTAATGCTACTTTTGGGGATTCAATCTAATCTTTTGTGTTGTCGTGTGATGATGAGTAGGGTTGGGAATGTGGGGGGAGGTACAATGAAAGTGGCAGATATCATGTGATTATGTATAGTAGTCTCTCACTTAAATTATTAAAAAAATCTTAAACAATAACAGTTATTTGTAAATAATCACAAAATAAAAAATACATAATATTAAATAAATAAAATAAGAAAAGATAGAATTATATCTCAAAAGAACTCTTATAAAAAGTGGTAACACATAGAAGTAATTTACTATTTTTTTAAATAACCATTAATTATCTAACATCCTCTTTCAAATTTACTGAAGTGAACTTTTCTTTGATTTATATTATATAAATTTTATAAAAATTATTTTTAATAATTTTATACCATACACAATTAGAGATATTTATTAGTGAAATATATAATAAATTGTTAAGTGTACAAAATCAAATAGAATATTTAATTAAGATAGAATAAAGTATTTTCGGAATTTTATGTTTTTCTTATTTTTCCATATAAAAAAAAATAAGTTACTATGTAAATTAGTTTTATTTGGATTTTAACGAATCATTTTGAACTACAAAAATTTGATGCATTTTGTTAATTAATCAGTACTACTCCTTCTGTTCCTTTTTGTTTAAAAAATTTACATTTGATTTTTGAAGTATATATTAAAGACAAAATACATTAATGTAGAATCTTATTAAATTCGTCTTGATGCAAAGAATTTTAATATATAATTTTTACAATTTTTTATAATGCGTACTAAGAGATATCGAGGCTCACACTTTGCTTTTGAAATGCGTGTAAAAAGTAAAGTCGACAAACAAAAATTAACAGAAAGAGTATTTACTTTTTATAGAATAAATCAATTTTGTTAATATGATAGAGTAATTGTAAATATATTATTTAATATTGATCAATATATATATATATATATATATATATATATATATATATATATATATATATATATATATATATATATATATATATATATATATATATATATATATATATATATATATATATATATATATATATATATATATATATATATATATATATATATATATATATATATATATATATATATATATAGGATTAAATAAGAAGGATTTTAAAATTAGAAGGATGAGAAGGATTTTTGTTTGATTTTATTTTGTTACTATATACACAAAAAAGGATACTATGTTATAAATTAAGAACATTTTAAAAATTATTTAATAGTTACTTTTCTGTGTAATATAGTTACTTTTACAATTATGTGTTTTTGGCTCAATCGTGATTATTTTTTTTATTTTAGTGAAATCAATAGTGTAGAGTCCTTACCCTTCTCATTTTCAACCCTTTCTGATTGGATCCCTCCTCTATATATATATATATATGATGAATCATTATTTTGCTTAATATTAACGACAATAAATGTTTATTGATTATTTATCTATGAAATATTTTGTATGCTTAACAGATGAATTTTGGCGGAAATAATATTAAAGTGGGGTTTAATTTTATAACAGTACTATAATTCTGTTTTGGGCAAAAAAATTTATTCATTTTTTTATAGAGTTTTTTAGAAGTCATTTCTTTTTTTAAATAATCTATTTGTAATCGCTTTCTATTTGTCAAAAAATGATTGGCTCATTTTTTATATCAGAATAATTTTTATGGTTAGATTAGATGATTGTAATTGTTGGTTTTAGAAGTTAACCACTATAAAATTACCCAGTGGCTATGATTCATATCATTGAAAATAGAACATTTACTATATTGGTATAGATGCTCCATTTAATAGTATTTTCTTTGTCTTTGTTTTTAATATAAATGTTTCAATTTTGATTTTAATAATGTAATAAAATAAAGAATGGGGAGTATTTTTTAATTACTGATGTAATCAAAAAGAATTATTTTTTGAAAAATTTATAGATGTGTAGAGAAGTTAGACATCAATGAAGAAAGGATTTTTATAAGATGGTCAATAAATTAGAGTTGTGAATGAAGAAATTAACACTAGATGTGAAGAATAATTTGACGAGTTGTTATAATCATAAATCAATGCCAACCTATAATGAATAACAGTGTTATTTTTATTTTAATAATATAAATGCCAAGTTTATTTAAAAGGATTTTAAACTTTTCATGATTTAACTAGTTTTTATATGGTAAATAAAAGGGGCAAAGCGAGGTCCTACTTATTTTTACAATGTTTTTTAAAATGAGACATTTTTATTATATTAAAAGATAAAAAATTTTCTACTTTATCAAGAAAAATAATTTAAAACAAAATGTATCGTAACATTATATTATTTCAAATATAAAAATTTTTTAAAACAAATTACTTAAAAAATGTTGTTTAGAATGGAACTGGAATAACACCATTCAACATTTGAGGCTTCTCATTTTTGAGGGACTTACGCGGTTGGCTATCTCAGATAACCAAATAACGGGTACTGATAAATAATTTCTAGTATATCCACCCTTCTAATTTAAAATTTTAGCTTCGCCCCAAGAAAATACCATTGTAAATCAAAAAATCGAAAGCTCATTATTAATGCGGATCAAGAAAAATTCTTATAAACAAAAAAATAATAGATGATTAATTTTGATGATCTTATTAAGGTGTTCATATCAAATCATATTGATAGATGAACTTGGAATTTCATGTGAGAAGTTCATGCATGGGTACACACGTGCAATGTTCTTCTATAAAAGACACAACCACAACGTAAACTGGAACTTGTAGTTTTTCCAGGTTATGAACTCATTACATCTTATAGTTCTGAAACTTTGATATCTAATTAGAAATAATTTTATATTCAGTATTATTATTATTATTATTATTATTATTATTATTATTATTATTATTATTATTAATCTATATATGATGTCTAAAACCAACAAAGAATGTATGTAATTATGTGAACGTGACGCCAATTCGTAACTCTTTGCTCAAGGCGAATCCGATGCTTCTTATTTGTACAAGAAATTTTATTATTTATAAAAGCATTGTACTACATATACTTATTGTCTCTGTCTGAAACCAGATCTGGAAACATTTAGGGATGCTCTCAAGTCTCAACTATTTATTAATTTTTGTGTATACATATTGTTGGGTTATTCTAAGAATTGGTCTCAAGTTTATTTGAAGAATAAATATTTGTTATGATAAATTATATAATGAGTGAAATTTAAAATTAAATATTTCTTCAATATTATAATTTCTAGGAATGGAGTAACATTATACAAAAATGAGCTACATAAATTATATACGAAAGATTGGTTTGGATTGATAAAACAAGTTTTTATAAGTACGAAGCAATTGAATCAGATACATCCTTATTTATTAATAGATTTTTAGGTGTATCTATTATAACTTCTCCATCTTTAGGTCCTCGAAGCTTTCCATCCTCAACTCTAAGATCAAATTTGCAAATTCTCGTATTTAATCAAACATTGGTTAATCCAGGTCGTAATCTCATTCTCTTTCTAAGTCGCAACACCTTGCTATCATTCTAAATATTTGAAAAGTTTAGGATGGAAAAGAAAGTATCATGTTTAGTACTAGAGCTGTTCAAATGTGACCCGACCCAAAAGTTAATCGACTCGAGAATGTGTTCCTTTTTTAGGAATATTGAATCGACATTATTCGAATCGAAGTTGCACTTGAACCAGTTGACTACCGAAAATAGGATAACATAATCGAGATTACCGGAACATAATAGTGACCGAACCGAGTCATATCCAACCCGAATCATGCTCGAAATCGAACTCGATCCGGCTACAACCGACTTAACCGAAACGAATTTTTAGTTGAACTGCTGTAAACTTAAACCAATTTTTAACATAGAAGTATGCTTGACTCATATTTAATCATCTTATTAGTTAATCTAATAAAGTGATGGATGTTTTAATAAATTAAATTTTGAAAAATTTAATTTTAAAAATGCTGCCTTTAAGTTGTTATCTTTTAAAAATTCCACCTTTCGATTTTTTTTGAAAAATCCGATCTTTGCACCCAATTTTTTTTAAAAGTACTTTCAAGTTGCATTAACTTGGGGTAGCAGGTTTACTTTTTTAAAATAAACAATTGTGACACGTGTCACCAAATGATTGGCTATTATATTTTCATTTAAAAAAAAATCCCAACTACCACCACTCTGCCTCCATTGCACACCCTAACTACCAGCACCATCTTGCCCACTCCCCACCCCAACTGCCACCACCATCCTGCCCACTCCCCACCCCAATTGCCACCCTCATTCCCCACCCCAATTGCCACCACTCCATCTCTCCTATTCTCTCCATTTAACACTGTTATGATTAGTGTGACTTGAGTGCACATTTGGTGTGTGCATTCATGTGTGACTCTTGGGTTTGGAATCCAATGAGTGTGTTAAGTTGGTGTATTAAGTTGATTATTGTGGTTTATGATGATGATTAAGGTATGAATTAATGAGTTATTCATGGGAGTTACGGGACTTAATGAAGAAGTGTAAAGGTTTATTTCAAGATGCTCTACAATGCAAGGTCGAGCAACTCTGTCAGAAGCTCTTTGAAGTCCCGCTCGACCAGCTCGCTCGACCGAGCGAGCTTTAGGATGGGTCGAGCGAGAAGACAGAATGCAGACAGACACTTCCTGTATCCCGCTCGACCAGGCCGCTCGACCGAGCGAGCCTCTGCTTTGGTCGAGCGATGTTTCTGATACTCCTAAGATGTTATTTTTGACTCTTCAAGTTCTTGGAGATGTTTTATTATCATTTATTCATAGCTTTAATATACTTAATGTAATTTAGTATGACCTCTCCTATAAATAGAGAGCTCTCATTCACATTGTAATACATCCACAAAATATACCCCAAGCCAAACACTAGCCTATATCTCTTCTCTATTGTAATTCTCTATATTTGAGAGTTCTTTGAACTCCTTTTGATAATATAAGAGATACTACACACCGGAGGACGTAGCCTTAGTTAGGTGAACCTCGTTAAATCTTTGTGTCGTTTGATTGCTTTATTTTCTCCTACAAACATTGATATCATTGATAGCGTAATTTGTTTTGTCACTAAAACTTCATACACTCGATCTTGGTAATATTGGAGTTTGAAACACATTGTTCGAACTCTAATACATCGTCGTTTTCAAACACTGGCACTACACTCCCACCATGTTGGATTCCCACCAACACAAATCCACCACCATCCCATCTTCCTGAATAACCCATAATCTACCTCCTCTCTTGAAGCAACTCGTAACCCACCTCCTCCATGGAAAACCCATAAGCCTCTACCACCAGTACCCCGTCCCCTGAAACACTCATACCACATAAGGGGTAAATAACCCACCACAATCAAACCTCATCCAACCCTTGAAATTACAACCCACAAATTAAATCAAATAGGAAAGAGGGGTAAATAGCCCACCACCATCAACCACCACAAAGCAGTCCTCCCGCCACCACACGAACAACCACAAATACACCACCACCGTCAATCAACTACCACAAGTTAAATCAATTACTTCTTCTCTCATTTAACAATTGCAACAGCAAAAAAAAAAATTAAAATTTCTTCTTCCCCAAAATTTCCTTTGAATTTGTAAAGAAAAAAAATCAACCATTCAGTCTTCCATTGTTATGATTCTAATTGCATATATTTTGATTGTAAATTTGGAGAGAAGAACATAATTAAAAAAAATAGAATGCCTCAATCAGAGTACAAACTAACTCTTTATATGATGCTAGTCTAATACAGTAGTAGGGGTGGAGGGAGGGGGCTGGTTAGGGTTGCAGAATAGGGCATATATAGTGTAGTGTTGGTGGAAGAGGGTGGGTAGTAAGGGGTGGGGAAGTTCTTTTCGGCATAATAATGGTGGAGGTTGGGGAGGTTGGAAGGGATCGTGGAAGGCAGTGAGAAGGGAGGGAATTGTTTCCTTCTTTTTGAGTTTTAAAAATTAGAAAATGAAAGAAAATTGGAAAACTTACTTGTTTAACCGGTTATAGGTAATTTGGACCTTTTAAAGAAAATGAAGTGCAAAAGTCGGATTTTTCAAAAATAATGAAAAGGTGGGATTTTTAAAAGAAAACCACCCAAAGGTGGGATTTTTTATATTAATTTTTCCTTTAAATTTTATATATACATGACTTCATATATTTAGAGTTAATAATCAATTGTCAATGTTTATTTAAACCTTTTTTAATCAAATTAGATGAAAAATGATAGAACTTTAATTTTAATTTACATCAAACAAGTAAAAGTAACAAAGTAATAATCACTAATTTATTTGCATTTTAACTATTTTGCTTTAAGTACAGGGAATCTTATTATTTATTAAAAATTGACAAACAACTTAATGTGATATCGACTCGGTCGATAGAAATAAACAAATCGTAGCTAAATTCTACTTGAAAAAAAACCATAACCCGATATACCCGGTAAAACCAAACCAATTATTAACAGATGACAACTCGAGACCGATTGACACTCGACTTGAACTTCTACCGATACCGAACTGATGCTAACCCGATAGCTCGAATAACTGACCTTCAACAGAATCATGACTAACCGACCCAGCCCGAGTGTAACCCGCCATAACGCGTATCCCAAAAATAATTGATCCGAAATACAACTGAACTGAATGATACCCGTCGGAAACCGACCTGATCACCAAATGAACACCTCTTTCTAGCTAGTACACTTCGAGATTACTAAAAAACCTTGCCTAAAATCATCACCAAATACAACAATTTTGCCGCCAAAGCTTAATTCAAATAGTTTATTGTTAGAACAGTGAATGACATTGCGTAAACTCCTAGCTACGAAGTCAAAGCAATGTTTATGCGTCATTGGAGCCTCATCCCAAATGATAAACTTGGTTAGCTTTAGTAGGTGTGCTAGTGGACTATTAAGTTCTATACCCCTGCACATTGAATCTTCATTAACATTAATGGTATTTTGAATCTTGAATGTGAACTCCTAACTTTCGGAAGCAACAAATTTGTTATGCCACTTGAGGCA
This sequence comes from Amaranthus tricolor, assembly GCF_026212465.1. Lineage (NCBI taxonomy): Eukaryota > Viridiplantae > Streptophyta > Magnoliopsida > Caryophyllales > Amaranthaceae > Amaranthus > Amaranthus tricolor. The sequence goes on along the minus strand of NC_080051.1, from coordinate 14,208,849 downwards.
ACAAGAAGGACAATTTCACTTTTTGATCTCATATGTAGATGCACACACTAGTAAAAAAGAGTCTTATTAGTAACTCCCTATTTGTATCTTTTTTTTTTAAAATAAAATATACAAATAATGTTATTTATTTGTATCTTTTGATCTAACAAAAGATACAAATAAGCCTTATTTGTATCTTTTAATTAAACAAAAGATACAAATAATGTATTATTTGTATTGTTTGTTGAACAAATGATACAAATAAGAGTTATTTGTATGGTTTGTCTAAAAATGATACAAATAAGTTACCACCCATTATTGCAAAACTTACTTGTATTGAAAAATGTAGATCAAATCATGATATACAATCAAAATTACTGAAGCCATTGAAAAAGGTGAAGGAGTTGTATTTTTCCTAAATCTCTTTCTAGTGCCAACATGTACATTTAGGAAAAATACAACTCCTTTACCTCTTTCAATGGCTTTAGTAACTTAATTATATATATCATGATTTGCTCTACAGTCATCAATACAAGTAAGTTTTGCAATTTAGATTATAAGAAATTCTTATATCATGTAATATTTTGAGTTAAGTGAACCAGATGTTTATATATAAATATAAATTGCTAGTGACATATCGGATATTTAAATTAAAGTAGTTATATATCGATGATGTTCTACGATAAAGAAATATAAAGCGTCAAAGAAAAAAAAATAAAGTCAGCTGAAGTCTAAAATGTAACATCTTGAGAACCATCTGGCCTCATCAAAACATATTGAAACTAAACAATCGATGTACTTGAAAAAATAAAATCAAACAATATCAAAGTTCACGTTAAAACAAATCAAATGTATTGAATCACAGGTTCCTAAAGGCCCAGCTCACACACTTTGATGCCAACCTGCAATTGATCTAATAGTTATCAAGTGACAACAACATCGCAAACTCCAAAGAACAACCAAACACGTGAGAGACTTCATAAAATGCATTTTATAGGTTTAAGTAACAATCAATGAGTTCATCCTAGCATACAAAGGCTCTAACAAGTTAATGTCTGACTTTCAATCCTCCAACTCTTGTCGTTGCTCGTCCCATTCGATTCGCTAGAGTGTTATATAAATTTGGAGGAATACACATAGGAGAACTAATCTCAAAGCAACCTTCAACCTAAGACGTTGTCCGTCCTATTCGGGTCGTCATAGGTAAAGTATGCATACCCCCACGGTGGCTCTTATTACAACCCTGACCATTGGAATAAATAATAATAATTCCAACCATGTTATGGTAACAATACATTCAACCTCAAGTTGTATGGTAATCTCCATTCAAATTATTTGAGTTGTCTAATCCTTAAGTGATATACAACATCACACCTTAGATTGAATACAACATTACTTTAGATAACAATTATATAAGTATGGTCTAAGTGTGTACATTGACAACAAGTAAATCAAATACAAATCAGCACAAGTACGACTTTTAACCTCCTATTAATCGAGGTCTTAAACATAAACGAAAACACAAAAAATACAACGCGTTAACACATCGCAACCACTCTATACAAAAAATACACTATGCTCAATCATATTGAATGATTAAATCTTTAGAATCCAATACTCCTTAATTTACAAAGCAACCAGTAGTATTTGAAAATTTCAAACAGACTATCCAACTTTGCTAATGCATCCGAAAGGTGTCAATTAGCTTGGGTACTTGTTAGCTACATTTTATCTTTATTTTTACCCCTAGAAGTGGCTTGTTTAGCATGAGAAAACCAGATGTTATTGCATTAGTTTATTGGATTTTACGCTTGTTTTGTTGCTTTGGTGTTTTAATTCATTTTAGGATCTAATTATCAACACCGAGCACAAACTAGCCCCTTTTGTTGCATACATTGCTCACCTGAACGCTGAGGGCTCAAAGAAGTGAAACACCATGAGCCAAGCCAAAAGAAGCTAAAGTAGACCCACTCGACCAAAATGAGCTCGAGCCAAGGTAGCTCGAGCAGTCCGGAAGCATGTACTTGCGATCAGAAGCTGAATATCACATTCTTGAAGGTCGCTCGACTGGTCGAGCAAGTTCGCTTGGGTCGAACGAAGTGCATTCAAACTTCCAGATGGCTCGGGCCGAGCGGAGCTAATTTTCACATTCTGTCCAATTTTTGAAGTTTCTAATGTTGGTCCTGATGGTGTCTTGACTGGTTGGGCGGGCTCCGCTCCGGTCGAGTGAGATGGACGGCAGCAGCTTTTGCGATCTTTTTAAATATCATTCGAGGTCTAATTACATTTGCTGCTTCTAATTACAATCTTAACTTCATCCTTTGTTGTAATATTTTGCAAGTTGGATTGTTCAACTATTGATGTATTATTATTGAAACTTTTGGAGGGTATTACTTTGAATCATCAAATCATCTTGTTCATCCTTAATATCACCAAACATAAATCTCCATTTATAAAATCAACATCAAAAACATTCATGAGATGCCAAAATAGGTTTTACACTCAAAAACGAACTTTCAAATAATTAACTCAAATATACTTCAAATAAAATATATTTTCAAAATATAATATTTTTAACTAATGAATTCAAATTTTTATGAAATACCATAACTAGTGTCATGAGTAATGTCTGAGTTTGGAAATAAAGTCAACTCTAAATTTGACCTAGTCAACATAAGTCTACCCTATTACTAACTCTTGGCAAATAAGTACTAATTAAAATGTTATTCTGTTCAAAAGTACAACCTTATCAACAACACTCCTAACATTTGAAAATTATCAAGTCTTAAAATAAAATACTATAATACTCATTTTTGGTTTAAAATTTAATTTTTCCAAAGCTCAATAATTCTTGCATTACCGATTAAATAGTTTAAACTCTAAAAATACTAAATTGGACAATAATAATACTAACAATAATACCAACAACAATTAATAAAATAAAATAAATACTAAATTCATTCTTCCAAATACACTAATAAAATAATAAAAAAAAAATAATTAAACATGTAAATACTTAAAAATACCACTTTCATATACTAATCCTAATAACCTAAAACAAATTGCTAATAAGATGGTTTAGTGACTCTTTTTTGTTTAACACTAAAAAGAAGACCAACTTACTATTTATTTAGAACCTTACTAAAGAAGTTATGTCATCACCTTCACCACTTACAACATTTTCTTTTTCTTTGTCCAAGTTCACTGTTTGTGCGCTCTTAGGTGTTAATTTCCTTCTGTCACCATCAATATTACTCTTTAATTTCTTGTTTATACATACAAACAAAGATTCATCATCCTCTTCTCTCACAATATATGCATCAATTGCTCTCTCTTTTGCTCCAATTGATGCCATCTCTAACACATATGCATCACTATTGATATTACGCAATTCTTCTTCAAATGTCAAGCAATTAGAAAGCAAGTAGTATAATGTATGTGGATATTTGATACCAACACTAGTGTCAACCAACTCTTCTAAGTCAAACCAAGAAATTATATCAGAATCAACAACTAAGGTTTTGAATTCACCACCCACATACTCCAAACCCACCCCATTTGTTTTAAAATTACCTCCATACCAACACTTCATAGTGAATGTATCAAAAGCACTAGCCTAAAACATACAATTAAAACAAAATTTGTATATACATAAATTCATACATACAAGAAAGCATTAAAATAGAAATTTTAACAAATCAAATTCAAAAATTTGATATAAGAAAACATGAATATTGAGAAAATTCAAAATTTTACTTACCATTGACAAAGAAGATGTGAGAACCTGTTAAATTTAGGAAGATGAATAGGAATAAAATTGAAATTCAAAGATTAAAATAGAATTAAAATTTCGGATGAATATGCCATGAAAATTTTAAAAACTTAGGGCAATATATACCTGTGAGATGACGCAAAAATTTTAGTCAGTTTCTTTGCAATTGTCGAATGATATTGATTGGGGAAGAGATTATAGATTTAGAATTGAAAGAGGAAAGATTTAGAGGGTTTTCATGAAAATTTTTGAAGACTCCATTGAAGAGGGAGATGAAGGATGAGTTTTGTAGGTTTTTGATTTTTGAAATCAGAATAGGAGGAGAGAGAATTGAAGAGGGAAATGAAGGGTATGACCGGTTTTACCTGGTTAGTGGTAATTAAGGTCCATTCACAATAAACATAATGTAAAGGTTGGATTAATTTTTTAATTTTCAAAAGATGGATTATTAGCAAAGAATTGAAAATAGGTGGAATTAATCTGGATAATTTTTCTAGAGAAATCAAAATTATGTAATAAATCAATATACATATAAAAAAACTATTAAAAATACTCCCTCCGAACCAATTTAGTTGTCCCATTTCCTTATTTGGCAAAGTCTTTTTAGTTGTCCCATTTCTATTTTTGTCAATTTTTTTTACCTAAATATCCTTAGTTTACACAAGTAATTAAGAATATACCCCCATATACCTTACTTACCCAACTACCCTTCACTACGTATCCTTCACTACTTACCCTTTAATACTTATCGTTTTTAATGGACTCCACACCATCCATAATAACCGTGCCCAAGCAAATGGGACATCTAAATTGGTTCGGAGGGAGTATTAGCTAACCAAACTTAGTAAAACATAAAGACCCTTAAATTTCTTGTAAACCAGTAGAATGATAATACTCAACATAAAAAAAAAATCGAATTACTACGATCCCTTAGTTTACATCCTCAATTAACAATAAAATTAGCCTAATTCAACATGGATTATTTTGGCCCCTAAAAAAATGACTATAACTATCATAATTATACTTTGCATGCCTAAATTTTCATATAATTAAATATAACACTCTATATGAATTAAAAAAAGAGAGGAGAAACTAGTTACCTTTATATGAATTTCAATTAGAGAAGATATAAAGAATTAGATAATAGCCTTAGAAAAATAATAATCCTCCAATGGCCTTGATATAAATTAATGTAATATTTATTTTTGTTAGCACAAATTGGAATATTATTTTTTATTTAAAAAGCTCACAATTTAATATTGTATACTCCAGATACGAACCATTTGCCCATTTATTCAAAATAAAAAATAGATTTATATAGATATATATAATTATAATGAATGATACTCAATTATTTTGTCTTTTGTTGTAATTTATTTGTCATGAACTAAATTTTCACAATCACTTGCACGCATAATGCAAATATGATATAGTGTATGTAATGTATAGAACTGTTCAGAGTGAAATAAATTATAACTATAATGTAAAAAAGATATATATAATTATATTAAATGATACACAGTTATTTATTTGTCATCGCACGGGCATTATCTTTTATTCAAGATACTTCAATTCAACTTCTTTTTTCCCTTGTCAATATTTGCTTTCTTCCTCCCTTAGCCAATATTAACATTCTGCATTTCTTCTAATCCAAAATCAAATAATGGAAACTCTATGCTTTAAACTCTTTTCTTAACATCCATGAGTTTATCAACTACATGAGTTCATCAACTACATCATTTATTTCCTTCCAAACATTCGGGTTAGAGAGCCATTGTAAAATAGTTGGCGATAGGGAGTCTTTCCGAATTTTCTGCCCATTTCAGGTTGTGGCTTGGATAGCCATTGATTTCAGTCTGTTGAAATTGTTTATATGATATTGCATATTAATTCATTTTCCTTTTCGTTTTGGTTAATTTCTCAACAAATTTCTAGTAAAAAAAAGTACACAAGTGTTTAGAGAGAAACAAAAAAATAAAAATCAATATCATGAACTGTTTGAAAGTAACGTTAAACTGTAATACAAAAACAATAAACTCTAGATAAGTAACATGAAACTTTTTGAAAGTAACATTAAACTGTAAGACAGAAAAATTAAACAAGAAAAGTTGTTTTTAGCAACACAAAAAGTCGTTGCTAAAAACCTGATTTCGTGGCTAAAAATGATTTTTGCAACGAATTCCGTTGTTGCGGGTACAATCGTAGCTAAAGCTTTTAGCAACGACTATGGTGGTTGCAAAAGGTATCTATTTTTTGCATCGAGTTCTATTGTTGCAAAAGAAGTATCATTGCAATTCCTTCCAACGTTTTTAGCAACAAAAAAGCTCGTTGCCAAATTTTTTGCATTTTTAGCTACAACGATTTTTGTTGTTAAATATCTGTTTTTCACAACAATTCAAGTTGTTGCAATACATGATAGTCAATCTTTTGCAACAACTTTACTGTAGGGAAACTAATTAAGTAAAATTTGTTATTAATGTTTTTAGCAACAACTATTACCGTTGCAAAAAACATACATATTTTTCGCAACGACTTTGTTATCTTCTGAAACAACCTACAATCTATATATGAATTAGACAATTAAAATAATAAATAACTTATAACCAACTAAACTAATATCCTCGATTATCATTATATATTAATTCGTATCCCAAAATATCACACGTCGCAAATATTATCGTGTGTCAAAAATATACGTAATTCATATACATGTAACGGATAGACAATTTTCCAAAATAATTCTCCTACCGTATACAAGTTTTCATGCAAAAATTTACAAGTGAAAGTCACTTTGAAAAAGTCTAAAAATTTACAAGTGCACATATAGCTACTTCATAACCCAAAACATCGCGCATCCAAAATGCTTGTAGCTATCACCAACTTTGTCATTGACTACAAAAAATTTTCAAACGAAGATATGTTTACCTACACCAAATAATTTTGTTAGTAATTGAGAATTAAATGAGCCCCAATATTGAGTACTTTATAGGGAAAGCATTTAGCATGATATTCACAATCAAACCATCACTACACTTTTTGTTGAGGCATAATAAGCAAAGCATTTAGCATGATATTCACTAACAAAAGCATTACGTGTATAGGAAAAGCATTTAGAATTTAGCATCAAATTCACAATCAAACCATCACAATTTCAACTCAAACATAGCATGAAGCATATGCCAAAGACCAGAACCCATGACAACAAAATCCAACACAAGCCGGCAATACTTCTAATTGGACTAAAATGCCAACCAGCTAATGCCATTGTAACTAAAACCACAACACAATCCTCCAATACTCCTAATTGGACTAAAATGCCAACCAGCTAATGCCATTTTAACTAAAACTACAACACAAACCGTCAATACTCCTAATTAGACGTAGAAGAAAGGCCAAGTATATATTAAAAACATGTCTTTTTAGCATGTCGTAAGGCTAAGTATATGTTAAAAAAATGCAAAAGAACACATCATTTACCTAATAAGCATTCATGACAATCATTGAACTTCTTTATTCTGTAGCTGTTGTAAGATGCCTTGTTTCATCGATTCCATTGCCTCTTGTTGTTATGCCTTATATTCTTCAAATTGTCGTTGTTGTGGCAACTGACTTTCCATCAAATCTTTAATTTGTTGTTGTTGATCCTGAATTTTCTCTTGTTGTTGCTCCACAATCTTACGTTGTTCTATTTGTGCTTTGTCTTTAGAATATGCACGTACCCCTATCCCTTTTCCACGTACATGCCCAGACTTTTGGCCCAGTTTTTTAAGCAAAATTTCATCTTGTGTAATTGAATCCGCAGCTGAAGCAACAACATCTTTCAACTTCACCTATTACCTAAATAAGATATATATAATTGCATATTATAATAAAAAAAATCATACAAGGGTAAGAAAAATATAGTTATAATGGGTTGTTGTACATACATGGATTTCTTTTGACCGTGTATCGAGCCATTCTAGTTTTCCTTGATCATTCTTACGAGTGTGCTGGATAAGCCAAACTTTATTAGCAGTTAGCTTGACATTAGCATTCTCTTTTGTCTCTTCAAATAATACAACGTTATTGATATTATTTTAGACTACATTCAATAAACATAATAAAATAGGTTTGTCTTACCAATACATCTTCTGATTCAGGAAATGATAAATTTCCAGTTGTATGCTTAGTTCTCTTGTCAGAATTCCGATTTTTAGAGTTCCTCTCACTTATGACCTGCACGATGATTACAAAAGTTGATGCCAATCAAGTTCTTGCTATTATTGGTAATTCCTAAATGGCATCATTGACGAGTAGATACATCAAAAACATTTATGTTTAGACAAATGGATGTATCTATGCACGTTAGTTTTTGCATTTTGTTACAGCTTGTCAAACATTTCTATCAGTCAAATACTGGCATGTATTCAATTGTACTTTGTTATAGGTATATCAGTATATGCATTACCAATTTACCATGAATTCTAACATTATGAAGTTTTACATAAACATCGGCTCAATGTTGAGTTGTTTTCTTACATAAATAGTTCATAAATAGTACATAGTTTAATTAAAGAAATACCTTAAATTTGTCAGATCTGTAATACTTGATGAGATATTCCCATTGAGATTGGGGTAAGTCAAGAGGAGAATTCTTTTTGCGCTCCTCGTCAGTTTTTCCGCATCTCGCACTTTTGTAGTAATTGTGCAACCTACACTTGTACAATCTATATAAACGTTGCATGGTCTCTAAGACAAATGCATACATTCTGAAGTAGTCACTAGACTTATTAATTTCAAACTTCTCCTGCACAAAGAAGGTAAGATGATAAGTACAACCAAAACCAGAAAACTATAGTGCTAAATAACTGATATTTATAAAGAAATTAATAACTAACACACCCTGTATTTTCTTCAACATACTTTCTCCAGCTACCTCAAATGCTTCTTTCCAACTTTTCACATTCAAGGGAGCTTTTGTCCTCATAACACGCCCACACTTATTAACCAAGTAACGAGCATTATCTCCAATTGCTCGGTCCATTTCTTCAGGTATTGTGATCTTCAATTTCGATCTTCTCCCTTTAATTTTCATATCAACCACTTAACTCTTATACATTCCTCTCTTACCTCTTCCTTTGATCTTACTAGTTGCTAATGATCCACAATTCACAATAAACGAAAAATTGTGAAGACATTTCAAAATAATACAAATGTTAAAACTTATCAAGTATTCATATAATAATCAATAATCAATAATCAGTAATATCTAAAAAAGTTGCTCCATCTCTCTTAACTACCTGTATTACTATCTATTTCATCACCATTAACTTGCTCCACCTCGTTTCGAGTGATAGTTTGCCTTGGTTGTGGATCTAAGCTTTATTCACTTGCAAGCCCACTTCAATTCTACTAACAAAGTTACTTCTTTTCTTTCTCTTACCAAGTATGCCTACAATAATCAATAATCAATAATCAATAATCAATAATATATAAAAAAAAACCCATAATAACAAACTAGAAACGTGAAAGTCAAGTTTCCAATAATGTACTTTCATCCATTAAGGTATTGATGCCTTCTGATGCTTGGTCATTCAAGATTGGTGTAGCAGTTTTTTCATAACCTTGAAGATCGTCTCCATGAATCAAGTTATGGTCATTCAAGGTCGGCGCATCTGTTGTTGGCGATTTAGGTGCTGGCAATTCAGTTGGTGCTGCTTTGTTTATATGCGCTTCATAAGTTGTTCAATGCCTCTCCAAATCTACAAGGGTAAAGACAATGAAAATCAAAGTGAATTCAACAAAAAAAATTTAAAAATTGTTGAATTGAAATTAAAAAAAACTTAGTTTTGCTAACCGCATGAGCAATCTCATCTGTGATGTATGGGTTAGAGCTATTATTGAATTGGTCAGCTACATTTGGTTGCTAAACAATTGCGTCCGACTAGCTTGAACACGACTCATAAGTTTTCCGGGGGAAATACTTCGACTGCATATTTTCTTTCCCCCTCCTCTCCCAACCATCTTTTATCTATTCAGATATTTTTGCAAAATTATCAAACAAAAGGTAGCTTCAACAATAAACAATATATTTCAAGATAAAGCGGAAAAAATAAACAATATATTTCAAGATAGAGCAGGAAAATATTGAATAGTAGCCGAATTGTTCATATAGATAACAAGAAAGATAATAGTGAATGTAAATATTGTACAACATAACATAATTAAGGAGAAGAATCAAAAACAAATTTCTTCTTCAACTTCACTAGATTCCTCAAAGACTTCAATTTCACCTCATTAATGAAATTGTCATCTTCCAATATTTGTGTAACCATTTGCACTACTTGTTCTCCTTTATAATCCATAAACATATTTGTAACCAACGACAAACTAACTCTAAAATTGTTAGTATGTACACCATTAGTACATTCAGCTTCAATATTAGCTTCCACCTCTACTTGTTGAAAGGCATCTACATCTATATTCTCCTTATCTAGATCACTAGCACTCCTATTATACAAATCCCTTGGTTGTGCTTTTATAACAAATTCCCAATTCTCATTGTTTTCATCTTCTATGTAAAATACTTGCTACACTAGGGATTCTAGCACAAACACATCATCCGACTTCAAAAGTCTATTCTTATTCACACTAACCAAACCATGCTCATCTACCTTATACCCTCTACCAAGGTTTTCTACATCAAACCAACTGCATTTAAACGCAAATACATGATTCTCTCCAGGATAACGCACTTGATATATGTCTCTCAAAACGCCATAGTATTACTTATCTGAAGCATCATCACCACGCACCATGACACCTGAATTTTGTGTTTCCCTATTTTCTGACCTATCCCTGGTGTGGAAACGGAAACCATTTACAATGTATGCTGTGTAATGCCCTACAACTCCAAAAGGACCACAAACCAAATTATACAAGTCTTTATCACAGCGTCCAGGTTTATAAATTTTTTGTACCTAAATGAACAAATGTTAACATACTTTATCAGCAAAGTGGCTTACTAGACAAACTTAAGAAGGAAACCATTTACAATGTATCACTTAAAAGCTTACTTACTTGATTTTGTATCCATTTGAAAAATTGTTCTTTGTGCCTCTGTTCTACATTTCTTGGACATTCCTTCTCCAATTCCAACTTATGTTTTTTATGACACCATATAAAAACAAATAAAACTGGCTTCTATAGCCTAAAATATACTATACAATTCAAACTAATTAAACATAAGGAATAAAAATGGCTTACTGGACAAACTTAAGAAGTGGATCGTAATTTTGAAGAATATAAAAATGGATTTGATTACACTCTAGATGATCTAGATGTTTTGGTGTACTCCCCCCAATAGTATGTCCAAGTGGTCTAAAAACGTCAACGTTTGATTTTAAGGTATCCTCTTCTATATCTTCATCGTCATTTTTTACTTTGCGATTGAATTTAGTGTCAATTCACTCATGTACCTAGAGCAGAATGTTAAGCACTCATCTGCCAAATAACCTTCAGCAATGCAACCTTCTTGATGTGCTCGATTTCGAATATATGATTTTAATGTTCGGAGATACCTAATAGAATAAGACATGTTATGTTAGTATTTGAATAATTAACAAACATGAGTATATTTCTTGAAGAAAAAGTATACCTCTCAATAGGATACATCCACCGATATCGAACTGGTCCAGCAATTTTTGCCTCAGTTGCCAGATGTACAACTAAATGCACCATAACATCAAAAAAAGCCGGTGGAAATATCATTTCCAACTTGCATAAGGTGTAAGGAAATTTTTTTTCAAGTTCTTCCAATTGACCAACACTTATGTTTTTAGAGCAAAGGTCTCGAAAAAAAAAAACTTAGTTCAACCAAATGGTCATAAACCTCTTTAGGTAAAAACCCACGAAGTGCAAGGGGAAGCAACTGCTCAATAAAAACATGATGGTCATGGCTCTTCAAATATGATATCTTCTTTCCATTATCTTTAACACAACGAGTAATTTTTGATAGATATCCATCGGGAGATTTCATTTTTGCAAAATAAACGACATATGGCAACCTTGGCATCTGACCTCAATGTATATATAGCAATAGGAACACGTACCTTACCATCAACCACTTTAGGATGCAACTTATCTCTGATTTTCATCTTCACCAAATCCAATCGAGCCTTCAAAGTATCTTAGTTTTTGCCTTGTATGCTCATTAAAGTACCCAAGATATTATCAGAGACATTTTTCTCAATATGCATAACATCCAAGTTATGACGAATTTTTAATTTCCTCCAATAAGGCAATTAAAGAAAATGCTTTTCTTTTTCCACCCAAACAAGCTATTAGAAGCATCCCTTTTTCTTTTGTTCCCTACAATCTTCCCATATTTTGCTTTTGAGAATCGGCTATAATGTTGTAATACATCATCCCCACTCAATGGAACTGGTGCAACACCTTTTCCAATTTTACCGTCAAAAGAACTGGCATCATTTCTCCACTTATGATTCATTGGAAGCCAACGACGATGCCCTAAATAATCACCCTTATGCATCAACGAAGTCCGTTTAGTTTCCTTATGACAACATGGACAAGCGTAATAACCTTTGGTAGACCATCCAGATAAATCTGCATATGCAGGAAAGTCATTGATAGTCCACAGTAGTGATGCACGCAAGATGAAATTTGTTTTAGAGTAAGCATCATAGGTTTCAACACCAACCTCCCAAAGCTCCTTTAACTCCTCAATAAGTGGTTGAAGGTAGACTTCCATATTAATTCTAGGACCTGTTGGACCTGGTACTAGTAAAGATAGCATAAATGAATAAGGTTTCATGCATAACCAAGGAGGAAAATTATAAGGGATAAGAACCACTGGCCATATGCTATGTTGTGAATTATTGAAAGGCTGAAAGCCATCACAAGCTAGTCCAAGTCTAACATTTCGCACCTCTTTAGCAAATTCACTATACTCTTCATCAAATGATTTCCATGTAAAGGAGTCAGATGGATGTCTCATTGTATCATCCACCGCACTCGCATTGTCATCCTCCAAAAACGTATCATCCTCCTTTTCCCTAAAAAGGGCATCATCATCTATGATCCTATCACAATCATTCACTCTATATGTTTTAGTAGCATCCCTTTCTTTGCACTAACGCATGTCTTTGGATGTCTTTCTACACATGTACAACCTTTGTAGCCGAGGCTTCAATGGAAAATATCTTAGCACTTTTCTAGAAATCTTTACCCCCTTAGAAGAGCCTTCATTTTCTCGTTTCCACCTTGATAAACCACAAGTGGGACACTCAATCAATTTTTCATGCTCTTTCCAATAAAGAATACAATCATTTTCACAAGCATCAATCTTATAATAATCAAGGCCTAAGTCTTTAATGAGTTTCTTAGCCTCGTTATAAGAAGTTGGAAGGTAAGCTCCATAGCCTTGACGTTCTAATTGGAGTATACTATCAAAAGAGTTATCAAACCAATTATTCAAAACCTTTAAATGTAATAATTTAACAATATATGACAACTTAGACATTGTTGTGCCATGCATTGTTAATGGTTCTTGGTACTCCTCTAAAAGTTTGAAAAACTTTTTTGCATTTGCATTAGGTTTCTCATACTCCGCAACATTATTTAAACCCTCTTCAGCACTCCCAACATTCATAGCACCAACTCCACATGCATCTTGTAACATTGTGAAACCACTATCAGTGTCATTCGACTCATTAACATCATCCCCATCACTTGATTCAACTAATTCTTCCCCGTGAAGTTCCCAAAAAGTGTACTTCTCATACATTCCTCTCTTAAGCAAGTATAATCTTACATCACATTTTGTTTTAAGAAATATATTGCTACAACTATTACAAGGACACCTAATATTAGTGCTATCTCGATCATCTTCTCTTACTTTGGAAAGAGCAAAATTTAGAAACTGATCAACACCATTTACATAATCAATAGATGAACGATCTTTTACTTTGACCCATGCCTTATTCAAAATCGTTTCCTATATTTAAAGTTTATAATAATTAGGTTATATAGCATTCAATAATATCACCAAGAACTCCTTATAATATTGTTAACAATTAATACAAGAACAAGAACAATTTAACAACTTGTTGAACAATTTAATTTCAAGTTTTTTGAAGAACAATTTAACGATTCAAAAAGAACAAGAACAATTCAAATTTTTGAAAGAAACATAAGAACAATTTAACAACTTCAATAACAATTTAACAACTACATGAAAGGGAATTTTAACTTTAAGTTGTTTGAAGAACAATTTAACAATAAAAACAAGAACAAAGATTACCATTTGTTCAATGTATGCGTGACAAATCAACTTAGAAAATATTTTCAATACATGACAAATCAACTTAGACAAATCAACTTGAATAAACAAGAACAATTTAACAAGTTCACATGAACCATTTTACTAGGCTTCATTATAATCTAAAACAAATAAACAAAAAATCTTTGCCCTCATCAAGTATGTATCATCACAATCGCAAAAAATGAGTTGTTTTGCTTCAATTTGAAAAGAAAAATCTAATTCCACCATGACATTAAAACCTTACACCGTGAAATCATAGGCCATAAACTTTTGCTTTAATCTTATCATCTAGAACTTCAATTTGAAGTAACTCCATCAATTTTTTTTAGCATTACTTTGGAAGAATCTCACATTTTAATAAATTATCCATATAAATCAAAAGCAATCTCACCTTATTCAAGAAACGACGTTTAATCCCCCTAAAGCTACTGCTAGTTAATTCCACATGAATTGAACTGAGAAAATAATAGTAATAAAAAAACGCAAATAATTTCCCAATACGAAAAAACACACAAACATAAATCCCCAAAAAACGCAAGTAATCAAGCCCTCAAGATCTAATTGTAAATCCTCAGTGGCAAAGAAAAAGGTTAATCTATGTCATGAAATACAACCCAACATTTCAAAATCATGAAATACACATACATAAATTTGATAATTAGAACAAAGCCCAAGAAAAAGACGAATTCTTGTTCCTTCACTGCCAAGAGTGTTAAAATTCGTACAACCCAACATTTCAAACTGATGAAATACACATACATTAATCTGATAATTACAACAAAGCTCAAGAAATTCAAAGAACAACCCATTAATTGAAAGCAACAAGAAACAAGAACAATAAATTCAAAGAAACAAAAAGGCAAAAAAAAAAAAACCAACATGTCTTGAGTTATTTGAGATGTGTATGTGCAGAAGGCGGCAGCACTGATATGCAGAAGGCGGCTTAAACTCCGGCGTGCAGGCGGCAGAAGCTCCGGTGTGCAGGTGGCAATCGCTAAGCTCCGGTGTGCGGGAACAGGGTTTGTGAGGGAATCGAGCATGGGTTTTTGAATTGCGAGCGAGGGAAATGGGGATTGTGAGGGATGGGGTTCTGATTTGAGAAGGAATTGAAAACGAAAATTATTAGTATAAGGGTTTTTGCAACGACTTTATTGTATCTGTATATTTAAATATTTTTTGTAACAATATATATTGTTACGAATTATTTATTTAATTTTAACAACTATGAAGGTTAATAGGAGGTTGAATACTCTCTAGAGGGGGGGGGGGGGGGGGGTGAATAGAGAGTTTGGGCTATTTAAAATTTTGTCTGTCAGCTTGTCTCAAGAGTTTGAGGAGTCTGTCAAAACTGTTTTATGGAACAGTTTTGAGTCGATTCGTAAACAATAACGTATGTGCGGAAAATAAACTTTAAAGTATAACACACGATATGTTAACGAGGTTCGGTTCTAACCAACCTACTCCCTGCCTATGGGTTCTCTTTCAACCCGTAGGATTTCAACACCTTTTATTAATCCGACTTTAATACAAACAAGAAGATCTCACTATCTCCTCACACCACGTTCTTCCCCTTGAAGAACCATATTACAAGTCCCTTTAATAAAAGCAAAATCCCAAATCTCACAATAGAGATTCACAAGTTGAAAACTTTGATAAGTATTCTTGGTTAAGCGTATTAAACTTAATCTAACTCTTTTAAACTCTTAAGCCTATTACAAATGTAAGAGTTAGATGAACTAAGAATTACAACTCTTTAAACACTTAGAGAATTTCTAAATCTTAAGTCAAGAAAGAAAGAGATAAGAAGAGGTGTATCCTTAATTCTGAAATGAAGCCTTGTATTTATAGTGTTACGCCTCAACACATCATGGAAAATAATAAGGCTCCTTTCCGTTATTTTCTGTTAACCTGGTCATTCAGCGCCTGTCTTCATGATCTTGAGCTTAACTTCAATCTGACGTGTATTGACAGCTAAAATAATTTCGTCATTGTGTGTTGTAATTTGTCTTTAATATCCAATGCTATGCTGTCACGTTAGTACTCATACAAGATGTTGAAAACTAAACACAAACCAGATTTATCAACGTTTAAATAATCATTCAAATTAATTCCTATTTTTAGTATTAATTCAAATAGTCATTTTCTATTTTTAGTGTTAATTCAAATATCATCTTATTAATAGAAAATTCTATAATTTGTATAACAACTAATTTAACATCAAATATAGCCGTGTACTATAATTAGCAAAACAAGTGTACCTTGAACTATATTTAATCTACAAATTAGTTTAAGCACATATTTAAATTTAAGTTCAAATATAAACCGTTTAAGATAAAACGTGTAATAACATATTCAAACTTAATTTCAAATAATATCAAAGTTAATTTTAATGAACCTTGACCTATTAAAATATTTCAAATATTATTTCAAGGAACGTTGACCTATTAAAATATTTCAAATATAATTACGAAATTATCCTGATTATAAATGTAAATATCTTCAAGACTTTGAAACGTATTTCAAGACTTATAAAATCAACTTTAAAATAAACTTAAGTTCTTTAAGCATATTGCAACATCTTCGAACTTAAATATATATTACTTATCAAATGTATATCAAATATGATTTTAGACTTACTTAAACAATTAAATGTAATTACCAAATTTATTTGTTTAATTAATATGTGTTTTGAATAATCATCACTTAAGAGAGTTGAGTCTTCAAACTAAATTGTTTGTTGCAAAAAATTGGTTATACCGGAAATTATTTTAAGGGGTGGGGAAGTTTATTTTTTTTATGGCAACGATTATTTAGCAACAACAACGGATTTCGCAACAACTTGTATTTTTCGCAACGAAAAAAATATAGTCGTTGCTAAAACTTGTTGCTAAAAACAAGTTTTCTTGTAGTGAGCTTGTCAATATTTGCTTTCTTCCTCCCTTAGCCAATATTTGCATTCTCCATTTCTTCTAATCCAAAATCAAATAATGGAAACTCTATGCTTGAAGCTCTTTTCTTAACATCCATGAGTTTATCAACTACATTATTTATTTCCTTCCAAACATTCGGGTTAGAGATCCATTGTAAAATAGTTGGCGATAGGGAGTTTTTCCGAATTTTCTGCCCATTTGAGGTTGTGGCTTGGGTAGCCATTGATTTCAGTCTGTTGAAATTGTTTATATGATATTGCATAATAATATCCATTTTCCTTTTCATTTTGGTTAACTCCTCAATAATTTTCTAGTAAAAAAAAGTACATAAGTGTTAGAGAGAACAAAAAAATAAAAATCAATATCATGAACTTTTTGAAAGTAATGTTAAACTGTAATACAAAAACAATAAACTCTAGATAAGTAACATGAAATTGTTTGAAAGTAACATTAAACTGTAAGACAGAAACATTAAACATAAATCAAAAACATGAAACTGTTAGAAAGTAACATTAAACAGTAAGACAGAACGTTAAACTCCATAAACGTGACATTTAATTCATGTAAAAGATAATGTTAAATAAACTTACATCTTCTGATGCATTATGAATGTCCTCATCACTAAGAATCTTGTAAGCTCGAGGCAAAGGAATAAACAAATAATTTAGTTGCACCACATTTTGTTGTTGAAATTGAATGATATCCTTGTCCATCTTCTTTAAAAAATTGGGTATGTAGTTGCAGCCATTCTCTTGAGAGACCGTTTCTTTGAGAGACATATGTTAAGCCCAGCCCATTAAAGATTAAAAATCTACTTACCGTATTCTTAATGCCTATTTACATTATCCTTAATTCTTACTTACCGTATCTTTAATGCTTACTTTCAATATCTTAAATGTCTACTTACATCATTCTTAATGCCTACTTATATTATTTTGAAAAATATATAATGGGCCCGCCCAATTAGAAATGTTCACTCAAAGAGACCGTCTCTCACAAGAATTTGCGATGTAGTTGAATCAAATTCCCCAAGTCCTATCGATCTTGCGTTTGATTCCGATTTGGCTCTCTAGTTCAAAAGATCATATGTCCAGTGTTGTACTAAAGACGATTCTTTTGAAGACCAAACTCCCCTCATACTGAACCTATGAAAAAAAGCTAATTCTAAAATAGAAACACAAATAGGAATGTATTTCAATTCCTTCTTTTGCGCACTTTTCACATTTTCCTGAAGCTTCATATTGCCTATAGCATCAACATCATTCAAAGGCTCAACTAAACTCCAACCTACTTCGTTATGAAGGGTGGGGGCTAAACTAGTGACCATGAGTTCAATATAGTAAATAAAAAAAAATTAATAAAGAAGGTTGACAAATACTTGGAAAAGTATTACATATAGTTAGGGGAAATCCTAATTGCGATCAGTTATACTGGCATAAGGAGGTTTGACTATCCCAAGCAAATCTTGGTACCTCTTCAACACTCGAGTATAAGAGACTAAAGCCCCGTCTCTAATCAAGCTAAAATCTACTAAAATAGGAATTTAACTTTGGTTTTTTGGTTTGATTTTATGGCAAAACCAAATCAAACAAAAGTAAGTTTGATTTTCATATTTCAAGTCCATACCCAAATTGAATTTTTTTTTGAAAACCAAATCACACTAAAATTAAAAATTCCTCATTCTAAACCAAACAAAAAAAAAACTAAAATTTTTACGACCGTATCATCTGATATCTCTAACATATCACAATTCAGAATTGCATTATTTATCCAAATTAAAAATAGAAAAAATAAGAAAAAAACTGAAGTAGAAAAATATTAGAAATACATTAATAATATAAAAATAAAAAGGTTAATCAATAGAATTTAAAATGAAAAGGCTGGAAAATGTTGGAAGATAAAGTTAAAATAATCTCAATAATTAAAAATTTAAAATAAGAAAAGGGAAAATAATTACATCATGTAAACAAAGAGGTTGATTAAAAGTGAGGAATATGTTGATGCTTTCTAACCTAGTAAGTTAACCATTAACATCTATGTACGTCCAAACCACGTTATTATAGATAGTTGCTAAACACAGATAATATTGTATTGGAGACTTACTTAACTAGCATAAACCCTTGCCTAATCATGGTCATTTATATAGAAGACAGTTGTCTAATATGATCTCAAATGTCATTTGTCAATCGAGTTGCTTTAACACGCACGACCCTCCCTGTAAATTGTAAAATGTTGGTTTTGTCTTGATTTATAATCAACACACACTCACTCTTACCAGCTAGGTTTGTTCGCCAGGTTTGCGCCAATATCCATAGATGGATAACCAGGCCAGATACCCTTTATCTTGTTCCTGTACGACACATTATCTAAGATGACTTTGCTTTTGCTTATAAGGAGCACAAGTAAAATCACTCGTTAGCCGAAACATGCAATGAATCTTCTTATTCGAAGTACCTAACCATAATAATTCGCGAACAATAATCTAATCCGTCACCTCTAAATTTATCCAACATATTTATGTATAAATTTTAAAAAATAAATTATTTGTTCTTAAACAAAATAAGTAAGGAGAACAATTTTTGCGACTTGGATCTAGGTCAAGTAGCACTTTCAGTTGACTTGACTTTTTTATTTGTAAAATTTTAAGAAATGGACGCTAAATTTGAAAATAATTACTTACCTCGATATTTTTGGGGTTGAATTCACAATTTTTATTGTGTTGATATTCAAATGATTAATTGAATGAGTTGAGATTGGATTGAGAGAGTTTAGTTTAGAGAAAAGTGAGACTACATGAACAAATTCAAAAAAAAAATGTAGCAAAAAGTGACTACATTTAATAATTAACTTTTAATAAATAAAAATCATTTGGAAATTTTTTATTTACTTTTCTATTGCGTATTTTATTTAATATAAGAAAAAATGACAGGGTTTCTAGTTCATTCAAATCTCTAATATTTCTTTTCAATGTTGTTAAAACCAAGATGTCCTGAACTCTTAATCTCTTTGGAAATTGAGATTAATTTTAATTTTTACTAGGTGAAGGATAAATAGGTGCAGTGAACAATTTTATTCTTTGGGTATACATGTGATAAGGACAGATTGTTAACGTAATTTTAGGATAATTCACATGTAATTCCTAAATTACATTGATTTAATTAATAATTTTTATTCCAAATAATTACAGTAGAATAAGTTATAGATTTACATCACTGATTACATCCTGTTATTATAACACTTGGACAGTTTTCGTCACAAGCAAAGTAAATTATAATGTTCAAACAAATTTTACAATTAAGCAACAATTGAAATTGAGTTGTCATCAAATTGCAGTGCTAAATCAGTTTTTTTTTTCATGAGTCTCTTTTATGTTTTACTATTTTTTTTTTATTGCTTTTGGTAATAATGCTTCTTTCTTAGTATATATGGTAATATTAGGAGTTCTCTTTTATAAAATAATAAAAATATTTTTAATTTGTTTAGTTGATAATAAGGTTATTAATTATGATATTTAATAATTAATTAACAATAAACCATTTGAAGTACATAAATAAATTATCTCGCGATCCGTTCTACGTAATCGCATTTTTTCCGTTTTCGTGATCGTGATTGCGACTGCGTTTTTGCAGCATAGTAATTATTTAAGTATATAAACAATACTACTAAGTATTAACTTTACGACTGGACCAGCTAATGATTCTCATGAACTTCTCTAAATTTATATGTTGGGAGCCATATCTTTCTGTTCTCGTGCTTTAAAATACATAAAGATTTGGCACCACTAAAAAAATAATAAAATTAAAAGAATTAATAAAAGGATATGTTAATGGCTACCAATAGCTAGCATAAAATTATTTGCTTTGTGAAAATGTTTTAAGCACTACTGAAAAAAGTTGAGTATGTGGTACTTGTTAGTTGGCACTATCTTCTTAATATGAATAGTGTTGACAATATATTGATGCTAAATAAAAGAGCTGATCACAGGCAAACTCGGCCCGACCACTACATAAAAACAGGTCTCTACCGACTGCCCAGAATTTAGTCGGTATAGCTTTATATTGACTAAATTTCGATTATTTTAGACAATCGGAAGAAAATGGTCAGAATTTCTGATCAGTTGGAATTATAGCCGGAATTCCGACTAACTATTGGTAATTGGTTGGTAGAAAATTAGTCGAACTTCAGACTAGAATGGCTGACAGGAATTTAGTCGGGAATTCCGACTGATCTCCAACTAAATAACAGTCGCAAATTTCCGACTACCTCTTAGTCGGAATCTTAAAAAAACGCAAATTTTGCTGATTTTTCAAAAAATAGCTATTTAAATATTAATATAATTTTCCGACTAACATATAGTAGGAATTTAGTCGGAGAAGTTAAACATCAAATTTGACCTGATTTTACCATGAAAAGGCGGTAAAAGTTTTCGACTATTTGCCTACCAAAAAAAGTAGGAATTTAGTCGAAAAAGTCAAACATCAAATTTGACCTGAGTTTACCAAGAAAAGGCGGTTACCGACTGATTTCCTACTATTATTTAGTCGCTATTCAGTCGGAAAGTGTTATTGTTAAAATAATGAATCTAGTCAAATGTAGTCAATGGTTTTGACCACATTTGACTAGATTATTATTTTATTGAATATGCTACTAAAATACGAAACATCAATGAAATAAATTATCGATCAAAGAAAACAATAAAACGATAAAAATAAGATCAAATAAAAACGAAACTAAATTTTTATACAAATTAACAATAACATAAAATTATTTAACAAATAATTCATACAAACCCAAATGGTTCCGAATACAATACAAATTTAAGAAAAATTAAAAACAATGTTCTAGGAGGGTAGAGGTGGAGGAGGTTGTTGAGAAGCCGGGTTCTGCTGGAACAGCGTGCGCATAAAGGATAGCAATTGCTTCACCTCTTCCCTTGTTTTGTGTTGCTCCTCCACAAGGGCCATATGCTCTTGTCTAGAAATGGCATTGTTTAGGCGATCATCTATTTGATTCATGACTTGTTGGAGATGATCGAGCCTCTCATTCACTAGTTGGGCCGGAGGAGGAGCGCTTTGGTGTTGGGATTACGACAACACAAAGTCAGCATAACAATGTTGTGCCACATCACCAACACCAAAGACAGCCTTAAAGGGCTTCTTCTTCCTGGGCGCCCGTCATTCGGTGGTTTCACTAGTGGAAAAAATCTTAATTGTTGCATGACATATGTTGCAGCTTTTTGAGGACGCAGTATAAAATAGGATGAAAAAACGAGGAAAAATAAAAAATTACATTATAAGCTGCGGTTTTCAGAGAACCGCAACATATAGTGTAATTTTTGTTTAAGAAAATAAAAATTACACTATATGCTGCGGTTTTCAGAGAACCGCATCATATAATGTAAATTTTAATTTTTTTAAAAAAACGCGCCTCTCATACGACTTCTATACGAATCAAGAAGCTACTGCTTTATTCATCAAAAGCCCTCCTAAAACCCACGAACATACCGCTTCTTCATCTTTTCCTACATACATACTTCTTCATCTTCTTCGTTCTTCAATACATACAGTTGCTTCTTCGTTCTTCTTGTTCAACCCACGAAAATTCTCACATTATTGTCTTCTTAAAGTTCTCAAACCCACGAAAATCAAGTTCTTGTTCTTGTTCAACCCACGAAATTAGGGCTTAGTTCTTGTTCTTCTTCAAGGTATAATTTTTTAAAGCTTAATTTAAGTTGTTCAAGCTTCATTGTGTTTTAGGACTTAGTTTTTTTTTATACTAATTTTGATTTTGTTTTTCATTGTATAGGTTACACAACCCAATTGTAGATACACATATCTAAATCCACGAAAATTCAAGGTATAATTTTCATTTTGATTTTGTTTGATATTTTTATGTGTTTATATATTTGATGTTATAATTAGTTTGTTAATTATTTTTTAAGTTTTACATTTTTTTTAAGTTTTTCAAGATGTTTAATTTTTAAGTTTTACATTTTTTTCAAGTTGATGTTATAATTAGTTTGTTTATTATTTTGATATATGTATATTTTGTTTACTTATGTTTGTTGTTTGTTAATTAATTATGTATGTAATTTACTTATGTATGTATGTAGTTTAATTAATTATGTAAGTAGTTTAATCACGTATGTAGTTTACTTATGTATGAATAATCACAATAATTTACTTATGTATGTAGTTTGTTAATTAATTCAAATATACATAATTTGAATAATTTAAATAATGTGAAGGTTAAATAGAGTTAAATAGGGTAAATTTGGGTTAACTAGGCTTAAGTGTGTGTGTGTGTGTGTCTACATATATATATATATATATATATATATATATATATATATATATATATATATATATATATGTATATATATATATATATATATATGTATATATATATATATATATATGTATATATATATATATATATATATGTATATATATATATATATATATATATATATATATATATATATGTATATATATATATATATATATATATATATATATATATATATATATGTATATATATATATATATATATATATATGTATATATATATATATATATATATATATATATATATATATATATATATATATATGTATATATATATAGATGTATATACATATATATATATATATATATATATATATATATATATATATATATATATATATATATATATATATATATATATATATATATATACTTATAAATATATATATATATATATATATATATATATATATATACATATATATATATATATATATATATACTTATAAATATAAATATATATATATATATATATATATATATATATATATATATGTATATACATCTATATATATATATATATATATATATATATATATATATATATATAAGTATATACATATATATATATATATATATATATATATATATATATATATATATATATAAGTATATACATATATATATATATATATATATATATATATATATATATATATGTATATATATATATATATATGTATATACATATATATTAAATCTGGCCCCTTCCTCTGTTACCACCTACATATATGGAATATTTTAAGAAGTGAACATCTTTCTTAGTGGCTGGATCCGGGGAAAGAATAGGAAAGGTAATTTCACTATATTTTTTCCCAGGAACGGGACCTATTACAAGAATATTTTGTTTACTGGGGCGATAGCTCTGAAAAGAAAGATTGCCTATATTTTCTTTCATCTCTAGAGAAATACGATTGGGTGGGGCTAATTCAAATCCCTCAGGTAAAATAAGAACAGCCCCCACATTCAACCCCCCCCCCCCCCTTTTTGCCGTTAGCAAGAACTTGTTTTAATTGCATATCATAAGGAATTCGAACAACCGCTTCAAATACAGTATCTGGAAGGACCGCTTGTGGAACTTCAATATCCACGGCCTTATTAGCTAAATGGCAATTGGCACATACAATACGTCCAGTTGCTTCTCGTGGATTTTCATAACCTTGCAGTGCGAAAATGGGATATGCATTCGAAATGGAGGATCGAGTTATTATATATAACACGAGCGATATGCAAATGGATCGAGTAATCTGTTCTTTTATCCAAGAAAAGGTATTTATAGCTTGAATGGTCCAATTATTGATTCCGAAAATTTCTACAATAAATTGGGTAGGTTGCTAGTATAGTTCCCTATCCCTGATTCTGTTATTTACTTTAACTGAAAACTAAATTTACTGAAAGAATATTTCATTACTGGAATATGGGAGAAACTTCCCGTCTTAGATGGGTATAAATAGAAAGAGGAAGTCAATTTTGTAATGTTGTGATTATGTACAACAAACATCGCGTTCGAAAATCGAATTCGATTTATATCCGTATACCCCTTTTTCGTCTTTTCAGTCATTCATTGAATGATAAATCACTACAAGTGATGGGGATACACGATTTAAATAACGGAAAATCCAATATTTCAAGATTGTATCTAGAATAACTGGAAACGTAGAAACAAGACTAGATATAATTTGATCATTATGGGTAAATCCAAAATCTTTGTAGATAGACATATAAATATATATATATATATATATATATATATATATATATGTATATATATATATATATATATGTATATATATATATATGTATATATATATATATGTATATATATATATATGTATATATATATATATATATATATATATATATATATATATATATATATATATATATATATATATATATATATATATAGATATATATATATATAAATATATATATATATATATATATATATATATATATATATATATATATATATATACATACATATATATATATATATATATATATATATATAATATATATATATATATATATATATATATATATATATATATATATATACATACATATATATATATATATATATATATATATATATATATATATATGTTATATATATATATATATATATATATATATATATATATATATATATATATATATATATATATATATATATATATATATACATATATATATATATATATATATATATATATATATATAATATATATATATGTATATATATATATATATATATATACATATATATATATATATATATATATATATATATATATATATACATATATATATATATATATATACATATATATATATATATATATATATACATATATATATATATATATACATATATATATATATATATATATTCATATATATATATATATATATATATATATATATATATATATATATATACATACATATATATATATATCTATATACATATATATATATATATATATATATATATATATATATATATATATATATATATATATATATATATATATATATATTTATATATATATATATATATATATATATATATATATATATATATATACTATATATATATATATATATATATATATATATATATATATATATATATATATATATATATATATATATATATA